>NC_080422.1:21926235-22211235 GCF_029873635.1 Malania oleifera
TGCTAATTTCCTTTCTCATTGATTTATTTAGTAGAACAACTGTTGTGCCTGTTTTGAGAACTTGGTGTAATTTTAATGTTTTGAGTAAGCCTTATGAGGTATGTTGGTTGGTCGTGGTGATTCTTTCTGTGCCTAAAGACAGGTTGAAAAAGCAGAAGCAGATGCAGAATGGCCATTTTTTGGTCTCTGGGAGTTCCCAGTCTTGTAGCCTTTGAGGCAGATACTATATAATGCAGAGTTACTTGAATACTTGCAATCAGGTTTTCAAGCTCATTGGATGTTGATTGGTGATACATGTATATGGAAAGAAATGCATGGCTAGTTTAGTTTTGGAAAATATTTTTATTTTTTATTTTAAATTTTTTAAAAAATTATAACAAATTTAATTTATTTTTTAATTTTTCAAGATTCATAATAAAAAATATAAAAAATAGAGTTTGTTTAAATGTGTAATAAATTTTGTCATTTTTTTAAGATTTTAAAACAATAATAATTTAAAAAAAAAATAGTTTAAAATTTATTTAAGGTAATATTTGGAATCATAGATTTGAACTTGAATTTATATTTGTATGGATTAATGTTTTGATTTAAATTCAGAGGGATCTCCTTGTATCTCATGAAAAATGAAGAGATTTTTTTGAAAAAAAGACTCAATATTGAAGTGATTGAAATTAAAATAGTAGATTTTTGTTTTTTGCACCAAACTATATTATTTTTTATTTATAATTATTAATTAAATTAATGACAAGAAAGTGCTATTTATGTTAAATTAAAAACATTAACTTGTGTAATTGTTCATTAATTTATCAACTATTTATACTTTACTGAAAGGTTAAAGTTGAAAAATAACATATATTTAAATATAGATACGAAATAGTTAAAAATAATTCAGATTTTAAATTTCAAAATTAGTTTATAAAATCATATTAAATTTGGAAAACATATTAAATAGTTAAAATAATTCAAATTTTAAATTTAGTGTCCGATTCAAGTTCAAAGTTGAACTAATTAACAAAATCAGATTTTAATTCAATTTTTTTTGCACTAACACTTAATTTTACTAAATACCCTCTAAATATAATTTTAGACTAAATTTTATTCTAAGTTAATTAAAAAAATTTTCAACTAATTAGCTAATTAGTTGAACCACTCCTTATTATAACTTACAAATTTTCTATTAATCAACACTTTTTATACTAGCCAATTACTTGTAATTGACATGCTACCCATGGAGAACATGCGTTCTTCTAGATTAAGGAGTTTTTTTCAATTTTAATTTTATTGTTTAATAAAATATAAAATAATACTTTGAGAAAAATTTTCCATTTTAACGTTGACGGGCTGCGAGATTTAACCACATGATGGAATTGCCAGTTTTGGGAAAATATTTTGAAAAAGCAACGAGATTGCATGCAGGCCCAAACTTTTTCTTTTTTTTTTCTTCTTCTTCACATGCAATTGCTAACCCTCCCAGCCTTCGCCCTCATGCTCTCTCCCTTTCCTCTTTCTAGTCGGCCCCAGGTTCCTCCCTCCCAAACATCTTCAAATCTCCCCCTCTGACAAGCTCAACGACCTTGCCCTCTTCAGCCGCGCCACCATCGCCTCCCTCCGCGCCCCAAAAGCCGGCTAGTTGTGACGACGTTAATGGAGCTCGTTCCACCAGACAACAGTGCTGGCCAGCCGAGCAGGAGAGGTTCGCCGTTCGAGACGCCGAACACGTCTCCTTCTCGTTTTGAGATGGGGAGTACTTCCAACAAGGACAAGAGTGCGTAGAGGTCACTGGCCAGTCCCTCGTTGGAGCTGATTACGACGCCTCCATTAACCCCGATGAAGAAGCTCCCAGAACGAGACGGTGATGGCATTGGCTATGGACGCAACTCCCGCGCCACCGTCGCCTCCCTCCGCGCCCCAAAAGCCGGTGACGACATTGGCTGTGAACCCAACTCCCGTTGATTTATCCTCTTCCTCTCCAAATGAAAAATCAAATACCCAGTTTGTGTTTCTAAAGCTGTGGCATTGAGCCATTTTGGGTTTCGTTTGTTTCGCGGAGCAATTGGGTGCCGAAGATTGTGGGTGTGTCTGGTTAGTTTCTCTTTGAACTCTTCGATTTTGTTGCAGTTTGGTTTTTTGAATTGCTTTGAATGCTTTCTCTGTTTTCGATTCATAAGCATGGAATTCTAAGTTTCTTTGAGTTCTCTTTTCTTTTTTGACCCTGCATTATCTGCTTCTATTTTTATATTTATTTATTTATTTCTTTATTTATTTTTTTGCGTTTCAGGAACGTTCTGGACCTCACATTCGAAGCTTTCTTGAAGATTTCTAATTTCTTTACTTTCATCTCTCCCCCAACTCCCCCCCCCCCCCCCCCCGGCGCGGCGGTGAGCTTTGCAGCATTCTTGAAAAGGAAAACAAAAAAACATAAAAAGAAGACATTGAAGGTTGGTTTTTGCAAATACCGACGCGTGCCTTGAAATGCCCGATGAACAGGACAAAATCTGTAAAGCTTGCCCAATAGTTACAAAATGAAGAAATTGATGCAGATGCAGAATCCGTTCTCTTAGAACAAGAAGAGATGACTGAAGACACTATTCTCGTCCTCACTGATTCAGAAGATTTTGATTCAGACATTGATGATCACTCGGACGAATCTCTTCAGATCCAGCCAGCTCAGCCTATTCTCTTCTCTCAAGATTCTCATGTTAGTCCTCATGTCCAGATCCAGCTCCTTCCTGAAAAACATGGTAAACCTATTCCTGCTGTTGCATTCATTGATATAGGATCTCATAAGACTATGGTCAATCTTAAAGTCTTACCACCAGATTGTTGGTCTTCCCATACACAATTTTTCAGAGCAGCTAATGATCAAATCTTTACAACCACTTTGATTTCCAAAAGGAAAATTAGGATTAAACTCCTTCCTAATTGCATCATTTGGACTCAAGTAATCGGTAGTCCACTTCCTCAGAAAGATGTTCTTTTAGGATGAGATGTTTATTGTCTTTCGAAATCATTAAGAATTCTTCCCACTGGAATTAAGTACAAAAGAGAATTCAAGCCTTTTACCAAGACAAACAAGATCTATTCTTTTTCGTATTCTTCTCCAGATTTTCAGTCCATCCAAAACAAACTTCTAAAGTTATGTGCAGAAAGTCATGATCAGTTCATTCATGATCATCCACTTTGGAAAAATCCAGATTTCTTTATCCACATTCCCTTCAAGCTTAATGAAGATGTTAGTCCAACTAAAGCTACTCATCCGGGAATGACTCCATCAGACCTTAAGCTTACCAGAGAAGAATGTTATTCTTTATTAAGACAAGGTCTCATTGAACCAACTAATTCCTCTTGGGCATGTCAAGCATTCTATGTTGAAAAAAGATCAGAGGAAAAAAGAGATTGGTTATTGATTACAAGCCGTTGAATGTGTTCATCAAGGATGACAAGTTCCCTATTCCAAAAGCAAGAATACAGTTCATCCATCTCGCTGAAGCACAGATATTTTCAAAATTTGATCTCAAAGGTGCATTTTGGCAACTCGGCATCCATCCAGATGACAGATACAAGACATCGTTCTGTATTCCGAATGAACAGTTCCAATGGACAGTTTTGCCCTTCGGTTTAAAGATCACGTCGTCACTGTTTCAAAAAGCGATGACTAGGATCTTCAATCCTATTCTGCATAGTACCTTGATCTACATCGATGATATTTTATTATTTTCAAAAAGTCATGCAGATCACCATCAGCTTTTTGAACATTTCCACCAGCTAGCATCACAGTACGGGATAATGTTATCAGAAAAGAAAAGCGTGATTGGACAAAAAGAAATTGATTTTCTGGGGATGAAAATTTCCCATGGAACCATCTACCCAGGTCCACATCTCGCAGAGCAATTATTGAAGTTTCCAGATACTAATCTTTCTGTCAAAGAAATTCAACAATTTCTTGACATAATTAATTATATCAGAGACTTCATCCCGCACGCAAGCCATCACACCAGTTCCCTGTCACAGCTGTTGAAAAAGAAACCTGCCCCATGGGGCTCTGATAAGACAAATGCTGTCAAACATTTGAAAAAAGCTGCTAAGGATCCACCGCCTCTGACTATTCCATCTACCGGTAATCTTATCCTCCAGTCAGACGCAAGTGATCATTATTGGGGTGCACTATTACTTGAAGATAAGGATAACAGAAGAGCTTATCGTGGACACACAAGTGGAGAATTCAAAGATTCGCAGAAGCATTATCACACCGTATTCAAGGAGATAATTGTGGTGAAAAATGGAATTCAAAAATTTGACTTTTATGTCAGATCGAAGCACTTCACTGTTGAAATGGACAACTCATCTTTTCCGAAGATGCTTGAATTCCACAACAAGATTCTTCCTGATTCACAGATACTCAGACTGAAAGACTGGTTTTCCCGATATGACTTCTCCGTGAAGCATATAAAAGGCGATCATAATGTTCTCGCAGACATGTTATCTCGCCCCAGGAAAACAGCCTTCCTCATAACCAGTCACCAAGCCATACCACTGATACTCATGGCTTCGTCCTCATCCTCTCCTCCTGATATCCTCTACCTTAGTGCCTCTACCCAGATTCACTTCCCTCCAGATATAGACCCTGACCTCACTGATCCAGATAAAATCAAATCTTGTGCAAAAATCTTCCATTATCACTATGCCAAAAACATTGGTCGTCACCAAACCTTTCCAGCCTACCCATTTCTTAATCCCTACGTCATCAACCCATCATCCTTCAATACACATGTATTATGGTATCTCTGGTATCTCTCTGTTTTGCAGGTACATGCTGTATTCTTCCCGCTACAAGAGACATATGCCCATCTTCATGATCCAGCCAACCAGAAATCACTGTTCTGGACCTTTCTCCAGTTGTTCGATCCACTATCCACATGGAGAAGGAAGCTGACTGCCCTCATGGGAAACCACAACCTCTGGAAGATGGACCCAGCGGAAGCAGAAGCCGTACACAGTATCTTCATACTCCATCGACCGTATTTCTACAATCCTACCAGAAAGCTGTTATGGTCCCAAAATCAAGCTTATGAATGGGATACTCTGTACAACCTTTCTACATGGCCAAGATACAAGTTCTCACTACTAAACCACCTCTGTGAAGTAAATGACCTGATGTCCTGCTCAGAACTCGTCGTTCTCATTCCAGACGAGATTCCTGCTCCAAAGCCACCAGACCCTCCAGATGATTCAATGGACACAGATGATGAAGACAACCCATACAAGAAAATGACGTTCTACCATCCGATTCATGGACAGATAACGGATGAAGACTACGTCAACCTGAATCTCTCACCATCATGCAGAAGTCCAAAATAACAAGCCACGTCCGTGTCTACTTTATGTATTATTGTTGTTAAAGTCCACAATGGTGGGCCGTCCTATGTCTATGTGTGCTGTAAGTTTGCTTAAAGTCCAAGTTTGTTGACTTGATTTGTCAATAAGTGTTGCATAATTAAAGGTGGTGGGTCACTCCCGCACAAATGCAGCCGCCCATGTGCTGTCACCTTTATTTATGTCAGTTGTCAGTTGTTGAGTCCTCTTTGTCAAAGTTGTCAGTCGACGCCACAGAGTCTTCACCGAATTTGCTTTATGTCGTCGTCCAACTTTATGTCTCTGTCGAGTTTGCTTTATGTCACTCTCGTTGTTTGCGTATCATGCAAGTCTCGGGGTCTCAGACCTCTATATAGAGGGACTGCCTTCCCTTTTGTAAGGCAGACTGGAATTAGAGCTAGTAAAAGTTAGAGAAATAAAAATTTCCTTTGTGTATCTCTCCATGGCTTTCTAATCTCCTTCTTCCCCTGAAGGCTATCTGCCCGAAGGACTTCTATTCTCTTACTTCTATGGACTTGTAATGTCTATATGATATTACGAGGGATATCTTTACAGTGGATACCCGTAACCTGCCGAGTCACTGAGGAGTGGCACTAGGCTAACTTCTGGTTTAACGAAACTGTAATGGGTTCCTTGTAATGATCATATCATGGCGCCGAGTATGCTCTGTGCTTGCCTCTATGAGGATCCTGCACATCAGAAAGGTAGTACGGTCCCCGAAGACCTCCTCTGGTAAAGCATTTGGTTGAAGGACCCGAGTTCTCCGTTGAGTGGCCGTGTGGAAGGCTTGTGTTGGAGATGTGGTCTTAGATTGGTTGCTTTCCTTTGGAAGGTCTTGGGGCTCCCGACTCTCGTGTGGTATCAGAGCCATGTCCTTGCCTGGAGTCCAGGATAAGTTAAGGTCATAGAAGTAAATTATAGAAGAACGAGGTGCAAATAGCTTAAAGGGGAAACTCATTAACCATGGATTCTCATTCCATGTGGAGGAAAGCCCAAGTGGGCTTTATTAAAAGCCCAAAATCCAATCCTTTTAGTGTGAAAAACTTAGAGGAAGTTATAAAAAGGGAGGGGAGAAGAGAGAGAAACGTGATTTTTCTTAAAAGAAAGAGAGAAAAACGTGATTTTTCTCATGCTACTCAGATTTCATTAAGACTTCGATCTCGCTTCGTTTATGGTCCAATCAAGCTGAAGTTTGGAGGAGGGGTTCACGACTCAAGGAGTTACAATCTGAACGGTGGAGATCGGATTTGGAGCTTGGGAGTTGAGGTTTTTGCCCGTGAATAGTAACCGCGAATTTGATATATTCTCTTCAATTTTCTTTATATTTGCAAAGATTGTAGATATCTTGATGAGAGATATTTGTATCCTCTAATTACGATTAGAGAAGACTTTGTGTACCCATTATTTGATTGATAGTGGAGATTTTAACTGGATTAGGTCCTGTGATTTTTCTTCCTCATATTGGAGAAGTTTTCCACGTAAAAAATTGATTGTATTCTTGTGATTTGGTGTGATTGCTTATTTTTCTTATTATTTTTAGCACGTATAAAAGTAGAGATACACTATATTTGTTTGCATATAGGGAGAAGAATTATTCCGCTGTGGTTGTTTATTGATATCTCTCCCAACAATTTATATATTAAATTTTATTCTCAGATCATCCCTAAATTAACATGCATTTTTCTGCCCTAGAATCTGAAGTAACCAAATGCAAATTTTGACAAATATGAACAGTGGTTTGATCGTTTTTTTCTGAATGGTTGGCAGAACTGTGCCCCTCCTTTATTTATGTAATCACACTAGAGTTTTAAACAAATAAATAAATAAAATTGCTACTTGCAAAGGGAGAGAGAGCAGCAGCAGCAGCAGCACCTGTGCTGCCATGGTGGCTGTTGGTTGGAGGCCTAGGCAGCAGGAGCAGTTGCAATGGTGAATTTGGCGCCTGCAGTTGTTTGGCTAAGCGGAGAAGAAGAAGAAGAAGAAGAAGAATAAGAAGAAGCGAGGAGGGATGGGTTTAGGATTTCAAATAATGTTTGGAGAACCGAACAAAGACTGGCAGCTGGACTGGAGCTGGAGCTTCTTTCACCATAAGAGGAGGAAGGCTTGGAGAGAAGTAGGCGCAGGCAACACGTGAAGAAGAAAAAGAAAAGGAGGAGGAGAGAAGGGTCGCATGTTTGTTTAAATCTCGCAACACCAACCTATGAGACTTGTTTAAATCTCGCAACACGAACCTGCGAGATTACGTAAGCCTAAAAATGGAAATTTTTTTCCCAATAAAGTATTATTTAATATTTTATTATTAAATAATATTAAAATGGGAAAAAACTCCTAGAATAAGACCCAACAACGTGTGCACGTGCTAGAAAAATGTGTGGGTGAATCTGAGAGAGGCAGCCTCCGTCGAATGGAACGGCAAATCTGAGAGAGGCAGCCTCTGGCGAATCTGTGTCCTAGCTATCTATTATAGTCAAGACATTCATATACATATATGCCCAAAGTTTGCAAGAAGAACCAAACTCTGCAAGCCTCTATCACTAGACTCGAATGACGAATCTAAGTGAAGTAGGCTCCGTCGTTGTGTGGTGTTCATAAGTGTTGGGACCGCGAGCCTTCATCGCCAGACCCAACTAAGAGTGGAACGGCGAATCTAAGAGAGGCAGCCTCCGCTGAATCTGTGCCCTAGCTTTCCTCGTGAGCAAAGCCATTGTGCGCGAAGCGAGCCTGTGGATTGTTGCAGTTAATGTTGTTTTGGATGGTGTGGCGTTCATGAGTGTTGTGCCCTAGTTTTCGCTCGATATTGCGAGCCACCGTCATTGGACCGAACGGTGAATCTAAGAGAGGCAGCCTTTGGCGAATCTATGTCCTAGCGCGAGTAAAGGTACGAATTTATTTAAAAAAAAAATAATTTATTATTATTATTATTATTATTATTTCAAAACCACAAATTCCAAAATACAAACCCAAAAAATCACATTTTTATAGTGTTCACTTGGTTGTCATCCTTGCTCTTCATGGGTGACCCTTCGGTGACCTTTGTTGTCAGCGGGAATGTGAAGGCTTCTGAACCTCGGGTGGATGGGTTGAATTCTGTATAGGATGGGAAAATGGTTGATAAGGAAAACAATGCCTTTGTTGGGAGACATACTTTTGTGCAGGCACTCCAAAGACTTGTACCTCAGTCCAAATTTCAATTACCATTGAGGAAACTTGAAATAATAAACGGAGAATTAGGCTTCATTTTTTCAGATATTGAGATGGACAAAGCAGCAGAGGATTTGAAGTTTGCTCTTGTTCTTAAATTCTTATCGAAGAGACCGTCAATAGATGTGTTGCGGCTTTAGATTATTAAGACATGGGGTTTCAGTGAGGTTTCAATGATTAGCTTTATGGATGAATATCACGTGTTGCTGCACTTGGCGAATGAAAAAGATTATTTACATGCATGGGCGAGGGGTTGTCAGTTCCGTTTGTTCAACTGGACAGTTGACTTTGATGTTAAGAAAGAATCATTCATAGCCCCACAATGGATCTTCCTACCAGGTCTGCTGTTGCTTTTGTATCAATTGGATTGTCTTCAAATTATGGCAACAAGGTTTGGAAAGTTTCTTGGAATGGATAATGCCACACTATATAGAACTCGCATGATGGGGGCGATAATTTGTGTGGAAGTAGATTTGTAGGAGGAGCCAGTTAGTGGCTTCCATTTGATGATAGGTCAAAAACATCAAGTTTGGCAGAAAATGGTGTATGAAAAGCAGGGTTATTATTGTAAAAAATGTTTTCTTCAGGGCCATACAAAGGTATTTTCACATGGGTCTTGTACAGGGTACCGCAGATGTGTCCCCGGTCGATAACCATGATTCCCTTTTCTAACTTCCAATTGCCATTTCTGAAATGGTTGTCGTAGATTTGTTGATCGAGGACTGCTCCGAAAATAAGATTGAGTCGAAGGTCAGGGACGTTTCGAACATCCTTTAGAGTCACTGAGCAGCCAACATTTGTCTTGATTTGAATATCTCCAATACCCACGATCTTCGAAAAACTAGTATTTCCCATCCTCACTATAGTGATAAAAAATAATAATAATAACAAAATATAAATAAAATAAATTAAAATTACAATTAAAATTAAAATTAAATAATTATTAATTAAATTATATAATATGATATATTAATATAATATATATTATATTATAATATAAGTAAGTTATATATATCAAAGGAAAGGTTTCCTGAAAGTTAAGGAAACCTGCTGAAGATTGAAAATTACAAAGAGTTTAGCTCTCTCTCTCTCTCTCTCTCTCTCTCTCTCTCGATTTCTTGACAGATTTGTGGCTGATCGGGAAACAAAAGGTGTCGTGGGATTCCTAGCTCCGCCATCGACTTTCTATTGGAACAGATTTGTCGTGGGAGTGGCGTAGGCACCATTCCTTAGGTAAGATAACTTTTTCCTAATTTCTCAATTTTTTTTAAATCAGCCGCTAAATCGACGATCGGGCACCACCATGTGGTCCTAGTCGCGATTGTCGTCATTTTGGCATGAGTAAATTTTTAATTTGGATTTTCTAAGCCCCACTCCAAAGCGAGGGTGAGATTTGGGGAATTAAGTAAATTGGTTATATTTGAGGGTATAACTATTTATTTAGAATTTATGACCCTAGGAAATATTAAAATAGTATTTTATTTAGGGTTAATTTAATGAAATTAGGATTTTCGATTCAGGGTTCAGGTGAGCGCCATAGGCATTTTTTGGGATCCTGCTAGCGTAATTCAAGGATTCAGGTAAGGGAACATTTTATATATTAAATTAGGTTTTTATGAATTAAATAAAAATAGACTATGTTATATATGTATATGAGTTTTCATGTGGGTATAAAATGTCAACCATGTAAATTATGTTTTCTAAGCTTAGGACCACTTATTTAGCTACGTGTATGTGAAAATGGATTGATGAAAGTGAAATGTATTTTCTGAAAAATTATGTAAGAAATGAAAATTATATTTTCAGTATTCAAATGCCAAATGTGAGTTGACTTATTTTACAAGGAATATGTATGAATTTTATTGCTAAATTATATGACATGAGTAAATGTAAGTTCTGTGCAAATATATGTTAAATGTATGAGATGCAGTCTAAGTAAGTAATGCATTGAGAATGAAATATGATATAAACTATGCTACTTGTATATGTTAATGCAACCATATAAATGTAAGACAACTGAAAAGAGTTGTGTTAGCAGATTCTAACACATTTCTATGTGGACTAACTGATGACAGCTAAAAGGAGTTGTGTTAGCAGTTCTAGTGCATTTCTATGTGGACTAATTGATGACGGCTAAAGAGCAGCCGTAGTACGAGTGAATGAAATGAAAATAGAATGAAATGGTAATGAAATGACAATGAAATGAGATGTGAAATGTGAATGATGTAAATGGAAAAGAGTCACTTAAAGTGAAATGAAATTAAATGTTAAAGTTATAAACATAAACAGATGTGAATGGTTGAATAATGACAGAAAGAATAATGTATTATGATATTAGAAGTATTTATGCTAATACAATATGTTACAACTAGGGCGGAGCATACTCTTCGCCCGAGGGCTTGCTGAGAAAGGCGAGTGCGCTAGTAGTATTAGATGTAGCAGTGGTTGCATAACGCACTAGGGCAGAGAGAACTTACTTGTATGGGCGGGTAGATTTCCTTATCCTTAGGGCCTTCGTTGGTAAACTTTTGTTTGAACTGTGTGAGTACGAGATCAATCTAACACTAGAGGGCTTACTGAGTAAGGTGAGTGCCCTGATATGCTTCAGTAGTGACCTTCGAGTTGAGAAATGTATCAAAGCAGAGGGGTGCTACTTATATGAGCGAGTAATCACTCCTATCCTTGGGCAATCTTATGGGTTAAATATTTTGCATGTGATTGATTAGGTTCAGAGAATGATTTCATAAATTATGTTAACAATTTTCAAATGTTAAATATTATGTTGTTATATAAACTCATGTTAGCCACACACTGTTTTAATATATTGTTTCTTCCCTTACTGAGATGTGTTTCACCCGAATATAAATGTATCTTTTTCAAGACCTCCTCAAGATTGAGCTTAGAGAGCTCAAGGTTTTATAGCATTTTTAGGAGATATAAGAAAAAGGGTATAAACACTTTAATGATGTTTTTGGGAATGTAAATATTTTATATTGTATGTCTTATATTTTAAGGTTGATAAGAAAGGAATGGTTGTGAATACTGGATGTTTTTGGGGATATGTATATATGTTGAATACAGGTGGATGATTAATTTATTATGGTTGGTAGATAAGTATAGGAAAACTCTGGTATTATATGATTGAGGATTATATCTATGTTTTTCGTTGTGTATTGATTTATGGATTATTAGGATTTAATCATGTATAACGCACTAGATCGAGTTTAAGGGTTCGGGCCATTACACTCACGGTACCAAAGTCTCCCACTTTGTATGAAGCGAAGAAATTATTGTGGGGAGTGGCACGGTATGAAGCTGTTGTATCTACCACCCACTCAGTATCTTGACTTGCTATGTAAAGGCACATCTCTTCATCAGCTGAGAGAAGTGATACGTCCCTCGTATGAGTGAGCAGAGATTCACCCCCTTCCTTTTTCGACTGATTGTTGCTTTGACCTTGATCTCTTTGAAATTTGTGGCAATTCCTTTTAAAATTTCTTGTAATGCCATAATAAAAACAAACATATTTACCTTGTTGATTTTTGCCGTCATGTGTCTGAGATCGTCCTTTACTTTTGCTTGTGCCCCTGCGTCTACTCCTACCTCTCACATTTTCTTGAGGTCTTCCTTTGTCTTCGGTGATGAGGGCATCTGTCTGATCCATGCCAGCTTCCTTTTGTCTAGCTCCTTCACTGAGTAAAGCATCCTTGACCAATGACATGGTAAGTTTGCCTCTAGGAGCTGAATTTATTAAGGATACTACCAGCATCTCCCAATCGTCTAGTAGAGAACTAATCAGTAATAAGGCTTGAACTTCATCATCAAGCTTTAACTCTACGTTGACAAGCTAGTTCACCAAGTTTTGAAACTCACTGGTGTGCTCGGCTACGGAAGTTCTGCTTTTCAGCTGCATGCTTATTAGTTGTCTCATAAGGAGGGCTTTATTTCTAGCCATCTTAGCCTAATACATATCCTCCAACTTTTTCTAGAGGGCCTGGGCTTCGGTCTATTGGGCAACATGATGGAATACAATGTAGTCTACCCATTGTCTAATATAACCAACTGTTTTCTTATTCATTTTATCCTAATTTTGTTTAGAAATAGACTTGGGTCTCTTACCTTCATCTTCCAATGGACCTCCAAGATCCTTGCAATTCAAGAAATCCTCTATCCTCGGTCTCCATAGAATATAATTTGATGCCATCAATTTGACCATGGCTTCAGATCCTGAATCCTCCATGGAATGGATTTGCGTTTTTGGTTCTTACTTGCTCAAACAATATAATTTAAGCAAAATCACATAAAATCGACTGCATATTTGTGTCCAAAATGGCCCAAAACCTTAGGAACAAGTATGATCTTGTTAAAAACAGACCTGAAATGGGTTGACTTAGCCCAAAAACCCATTTTGGAGTGAGTTAACTTAATAACAGAATATTCCCTGACTGACGAAATATTCCCTGGCCGTTATGACGTGTCTATGCTAACATGGCGTTGATGACGTGGTTGTGGGCCTAGTGATGACGTGGTAGTGGGCCCGGTGATGATGTGGTAGTGGGCTCGGTGATGACGTGGCATTAGCTACTATTGATGACGTGGTAGGGGGTCTTAGTGATGATGTGGCAGTGTGCCTAGCAATGAAGTGGCAGTGGGGCCTAGCGATGACGTGGCAATGGACTCGCCAATGACGTGGTAGTGGGCCACTGACGATGTGGCACCTTCTTCAACCTTTAGCAAAATAGAATTGCAGGCTACATGTTTAATATGAAAAACAGAGTAAGAACCTGAATATTGCAGCGGCCTGTGTGACTTTATTCAAAGTTGGTTTTTGACGTTGTTTTCACCGTTGTGACCATCTCGCCATAAACTACATGATGGTATAATTGAATTGAGGTTTTGAGAAACACAGAAAAACTTGTCAAAAACCTCCCAACACTACTCTGATACCACTATTGGGCGGTCCACGACCTTCTCAACCCTAAGACCTAGCTTTTGGGGTTGAGAAGGCCTTGGACCACCCAACATAAAGCCCCTTCTTGAAGCCATGAATAAAGGCTATGCACTAAGCAATGAGAAGCTCACAGTTTCTAGTGTTCCAAACCTCTTGGAAGAAAAAAAAAAAAAACTCATCAATAAGCCAAAAAATTCTAAGGATGAAGAAGAGAAGAGTAAGAAAGCAAGGGGAAGCTTGGCTTCGACTTTACATGAAGTCTATTTGGAAGCAAGTGTAGCAAAAGAGAAATTGGTTTTTATCAAGCTGAGGATGAAAATTATGAGACCCAAATAGAAGATATGAAAGTGGTTTTGAAAGCAGCAAATAAGAAATATGAAACAATTCTTGATAATTCCAAATATGATATTGATCTTTTTTACAAACACCATTAAACAATACAAACATGGATTCCTTAGCCCAAAGGCTGAGTGGAAGTAAAGGGAGCTCCATTTAGTGATTTGTGTAAAACAATTATAGGAAGTAAACTTTTCAAAAGGCAAAGAAATAAATAAGCTGGTAAACTTGCTTAAAGAAGCTGGGGCAAAAGCACATACAGCTAGGAGGAAGGAGCTTAGTCGAAGGATACCCTAAAGGAAACAGAGTCTCGGGAGATTTATTTAAAGGGAGTCATTGGAGATCAAAGACCTAGAGCATAAAAATTAAGGGGATTTTGTTGGACAAGGAAAGTGAACTACACAATATCATGCAAGAGAATGAGGACCTCAGAACAAAGGGGGGCATTTCTCTCAAGAAGGTTGAGGAGTTGTCCAAGTTTCTTAAAGAAGTTATGGTGAAAAAGCATAGTGAGGAAAATAGGGAGCTTAGAGAAGTTAGAGTGATTTTTTCTTATAGAATTTCCAATAAAATTGATGATGGGATAAGAAGTGTAAGGGAAGTTTGTAACTTGATCATTATTTGAAAGCCAGATTTTTGGATCCCATGGATTTGGAATTGTTGGAAGTGTGGTTGAATAGTGTCCGTAATACGTGAATAATAATATATATGTAAACAGTAATGTATACAAATTCAACTTTATTTGATACCACTTATTTTATATCCAATTTAAGATCGAATTGATATAAAGAAAGACAATGAAAAACAAACCACGCAAATATAACACTGAGAATTTTACGTGGAAAACTCTCCAATTTGGAGAGAAAAACCCCATGATAGCTAGAAACAATTCACTAATTCAAATAAGCAGAATACAACAATGCAAAAGAAAAACTCTCAAATTCTCTCTCCACACTCAAATACAAAACTGGCTAATAAGCCTTCAAAATTCAAGGAATTCTAAGTTTTTGGGGATGATTGAAATGAAATGAGGTGAACCTATATATGATCAAAATACGAGTATCACAATAGTACTACGTGGTACCATAGTAGTACTGTGCGTTATAGTAGTAATAACAACTACCACCCCTTTTAAACCAAATCTACACCATCTACCACCTTCTTCAATCTTCTCTTCTATTCTCTTTTCCTTATTATTGTTTTATTATGGGTCCACAAATTGGTGGTGGACTCTACTTACCCCACAAATCTCCCCCTCACTACCAATTTGGGGATGTTTCTAATCTTTAAGATTTCCTTTCAAAAATTCTAACTTTTGTGTTTCTCCCCCTCCAGATCAAGCCCCTCGCTTCTCTTCATTCTTTTTTCAGAAATTTAAAATATTGACTAAGTTCAAGCAATGGTTAAACTTAATTACATTGACTACCTTAGTCAACATATCAGTGGGATTCTTCTTCGTGTCAATTTTCTAGAGTCAAAACTGTCCATTATTCATTATATCATGAAGAAAGTGATACCTAACATCAATGTGCTTAGTTCTAACATGATAGGTCTGATTATTTGCTAAATAGATAGCACTTTGATTATCACAGTACACCATCATCTTTTCTTGGTGAATTCCCAATTTTGCAATCAAACCATGAATCCAAATGGCTTCTTTTATAGCATCTCCAATTGCCATATATTATGCTTCTATAGTAGATAATGCAAATGTGGGTTGGAAAGTAGACCTCTAGCTGATTGGGTCCTTTGTCAAAGTAAACAAATATCCTCTTCTATTATCAAGATCACTTGTATAATATGAATCTACATATCCCACAAGAAAGTTATCTAAACTAGAAGAATCTTTTCCAAATTTCAAACTAATATTCATGGTACCTTTAAGATACTGCAAAGCCTACTTAACTGCTTTCCAATGTTGGATTATGCATACATCTACTAATTACACCAATAACTTGAAAAATATCAGGTCTAGTACATACCATCAAATACCTGAGACTTTCCACCAAACTAGCATATGGTATTCGCTCCATATCTTTTTTCTTTTTTTAATCAGTGCTTGGAGACAGTTTTGCACTGAGTTTAAAATGGAGAGCTAGAGGATTACTTACTACTTTCGTATTTTCTTTCATGCCAAATTGCTGTTGTACCTTCTTCAAATATTGCTTTTAGGTTAGGCACACAACACCCCTTTCCTTGTCAGGAGTGATTTCCATTCCAAGAATTTTCTTGGCTTCACCAAGATTTTTCATCTCAAATTTGATCTTCAATTTGATCTTCAATTCTTCAATCTAGTTTGTACTTTTGGTTGCACTCAACATGTCCTCAACATATAAGAACAAATATATGAAAGAACCTTCATTTGATTTTCAAAGATAAACACAATGATTGTATTCGCTTCTTATGTAGCCATGGTCTTTCATAAATTAATCATACTTCTTATACCATTGCCTTGGAGATTGTTTCAAACCATACAAAGACCTTTTCAACTTGCAAGCCTAGTCTTCTTTGCCTTTTGTCTTGAAGCCATTTGGTTGCGTCATATAAATTTATTCTTCAAAATGTCCATGTGAGAAAGTTGTCTCCATATCAAGTTGAACCAAATTCAAATCGAATTGAGCTACCATGGATAGCAAAATTCGAATAGAGGATTGCTTCACTACTGGAGAGAAAACTTCATTATAATCATTCCCCTTCTTTTGAGCATACCCTTTTTGCCACTAACGGAGCCTTGAGTCTGAATTTTCCTTTCTTACTTGGATCTTCCTTCTTGGCAAAGACCCATTTGCAACCAATTGCTTTTTTTCCTTTGGGCAACTTTACAAGCTCCCAAATATCATTCTTTTGAAGAGATTGCATTTCTTCATTCATGGCTTTATTCCATTTCACATTTTTAGAACATGCAACAACTTCTTTATATATAGAAGGAATAACATCTTCAACTACAAACAGGGCATACGCAACCATGTCTGAATAGTGCACTAGCTCCTTAATCTCTCTTCTAGGTTGCTTAGTTGCAATATACTCTTCTTGCTGTTGTGGTTCTTCTATTGGTTCCTCATCTTCATCGTCTTCTTCATAATATTCTTTTGTGATTGGAGGAGTATTTTCAAATTGAGGTTTTATAATGGCCTTTTTGATTTCTACATCTTGCAAATTATCTTTGTTAGTATTTTCCATGGGTGCATCTTCTTTTCTTTTCCTAAGCATTCGATTTTCGTCAAAAACTATATCCCTGCTAAATATAAATTTTTTCGCTTCTTTACTCCACAACCTATAGCCATTTACACCATTGCTAAAGCTAAGATAAATGGCTTCTTTTACTCGGGGATCGAGCTTGCCATTAGTTACATGGTAATAAGATGGACAACTAAAAATATAGAAGGAATCATAATTAGTAGCAGGTTTTCCAGTCCATACCTCAATGAGTGTTTTTCCTTCAAGTATTGCAGATGGCAATCTATTGATGATATAGCTTGCGTACGTAATAGCTTCCACCCAAAATGCCTTACCCAAACCAACATTGGATAGTATGCATCTCACCTTTTATAGCAAAGTGCAATTCATTCTTTCTACTATGACATTCTGTTGTGGAGTTCCCTTCACGGTGATATGCCTCCTAATTCCTTCATCTTTGCAAAACTTCTAAAATAGATCAGACTTGTATTCTCCACCATTATCTGATTGTAGGAACTTGATCTTTCTTCCTATGTAGTTTTCAATCATCTTCTTCCAAGCTAAGAACACATTCAAGACTTCATATTTATGCTTCATGGTATACACCCAAAGTCTTTTAGAGAAGTCATCTACAAAAGTGACGAACCAATGTTTGCTACCTAATGATGGAGTCTTAGTGGGACCCCACACATCAGTATGTACATAGTCAAGAATGCTTTTTTTTTTGGTAGACAGTAGTACCAAACTTCACTCTTTTTTGTTTTCCAACTACACAATGTTCACAAAATTCTAGTTTTCAAGTTTTGGCACCTTTCAACAAGCCTTATTTTGCCAGCCCTTGCATAGCTTTTTCACTGGCATGACCAAGTCGCATGTGCCAAAGCCTTGTAGTATCATAAGTGTCTCCTTTTGATTTTTCCATGGTGATGTTGGTTCCACCTATAACTATGTGTCCTTGCCAAAAAAAATATAGGTTATTTCTCCTTGTGCCCTTTATAACAATAAGAGCACCTTTGATCACCTTCATAACTCCATTCTCAATGGTGATTTTGAATCCTTTGGAATCTAAATAACCTACTAAAATCAATTCTTTTTCAAATCAAGTACATTCCAGAAATTTGTCAGCTTTAGAATTGTTCCATTATACAACTCCAATAAAAGAATACCAACTCCTTTCTTTTGGCATGGACGGTCGTCTCCCTTGAGTACTTTTCCAGTATCTACTATTTCAAGACTAGTGAAATAGCTTTTATTATACGTCAGATAGTGGGTGAATCTCGAATCTAGGATCCATTCATCGGCCTAACATTCTATTGCGGAGATAAGTGTTATATCTATATCTTCATTAGATTCATCAGCTACATTAGCACTTGTGCTAGCGCTCGCATTCCGTTTCTCCTTGGGCTTCAATTTAGGGTAATCATTCTTCCAATGACCTTTGTTGTGACAAAATCCACATTGATCTTTAGCAAAGGACTTTCTTCCATATGAAGAAACTGCTTTTGATTTGGAGCGAGAGTTGTTCCTTTTGGATATTTTGTGGCTTTTGGACCTCCCATGTACCACCATAGCTTCCAATGCTTTACTTTCAACTTCTTTATCCTTTTTACAAACTTCATGATTCATCAATGCATTTGAGACATCCTTAAAAGAAAGAGTATCTTTCTTATACATTATGGTGGTTTCAAAATGCTCATAAGGACCAGGCAAAGACTTTAGCAAAATAATAGCTTTATCTTCTTCTTTAATTTCTTCATCTAAATTTAACAAATCAGCCACCAGTTTGTTCATAACATTCAAATAATCAATCATAGACGTACCTTCCTTGTATTGGAATTGAAAGTGCTTCTTTTTCAAATGTAGCCTATTTTGGATGCTCTTCATCATGTATTTTTCTTCCAGCTTCTACCATAGCCGTTAGGGATTTAGGAACAATAATCACACACACAAGCAAAACAAGCACACAAAATAAAAACACCAGATTTACGTGGTTCGGTCTATTCTGACCTACGTTCACGAAGCACACCAAATATACTATAACCTGGGAGAAAAACAAAAGGAGGAGACACACACTCAACTCAACTCTTCTCACACTTTTTTTTCTCTCTCACCTTTAGCACTCTCACACTCCTCGCTCACTCACTTCACTTGCACTTACACACTTCACACAACAAAAATGTTCTTATTTATAGATACATAAGATAGATATAGAAGGAAAGGATTTATTGCATTCTAATGGGATATTGAGTGTAGAGACCCGAACCAAGAAAATAAGGAAATTAAATAAGAAAAGGAAAAAGAGAATTTCAGTAGGCTTCGTCGATGAAGTGCATGTTCTCGTCAACGAAGGCCCTTCTAAGGTTCGTCGCCGAAATTCAGAGCTTCAACGATGAAGAGATCTAGAACATCTGAAAAATATTGGGTTTAGGGTTCATTGACGAGGCCCTTCTTTCGTTGACGAATGACCTTATGTGTTTCATCGATGAAGGCGTCATTTTGTTGACGAATTTGACCGGGTCAAGGGGTCTATAAATAGATTTTTGTTTGCTTCATTATTAAGAAATCAAAACATCTCTCCCTCTCTCTCTAAAACCTGCGCTCACATTCTCTCTCTCTCTTCGATCTTTCACCGTTCGTTGCCCGTTTCAACGATCAAAAGTTACCACGAGGATTAGGGAGTGAATATCTACAAGTCTAGTAGAGTGGATTCTTGATTTTAGGAAAAAGTTAGGGTTTGGTTTTCGAGTGTCTCGGGTGTTTTTCAGGAAATAAGTAAGGGGATTATATTATCTCAGTTATGTTTATGAGTTCTGATGGAATGAAATGTTTAAATGGTTTTTAGATAAACAGTTACGACTTTTCTAAGGTTTTTGGGCCTAGGGTTCAGTTAATCGATTTTATTTTCAAAACCAACCGTTAAAATTTAAGTATGATATTTTTAAAATATAGCATTGGTATTTTTGAACTTTTTTACTGGTTGGACGATTGTTATTTCAAACCATAGGCTGTTTTAAAAACCAACCAAAGACGGTAGGGTTAATTATCTCCATTTTTCCCATACTTAGCTATATATTTATATTTAGTAAAATAATAACTTGGAGATATTCATACCCTAGTTTTAGTAGCAGTATTTATGTTTTCAAGTAGATGAGTTATGTTTAAGTTACCAGATAAAAAATGTGTGGCATGAGTATAGTTTTAATTGGCATTATGAGCAGGATTTGTGTAATACTAAAATGTAACGGCTATAAGCCAAGATATGAGATGTGATGGCTATATGCCAAGAGATGAGATGAGATGTGATAGCTAAATACCAAGTTTATGATACACCAGTTTTTACCGAGTTAGTATCGAATAGATGTTTCACAAAGTTATGTACAAAGTATGATATATTACAGTTTACGAAATGAATGATGATTACAGTTTTATATGATGTAAATTGCCATATATGATAGTAGAGTCATGTTATGATGTTCTCATGGTTAAAGCACGGTACCATAACTATATGTATGTAGGGGTGCAACCACACGACTTAGATAGCGTGTGGATGGGAAAGGCGACTAGTGGCCTAAGTAAGTACTCCCCAAAGGAGTAATTCCAGTGCCCCATCCGACGGAGTATGCCAGATGACTCAGCCTTCGGGTGACCTTCGAGTACAGAGTGACTAGGCACCATTATACTATTTTATGTTTGATTTGACATTAGTCGACCGACTATTTGCTAAGTTCAGCCTTCGGATCACACAACCTGTCATGGGGGGAAGCATGTCACACGTGTATGTGATAGCATGACGACGCTAGTCCTATAGACCAGGTTGTATCTTCTAGGCATATATGGACATATTTACTATAAAAAGGGCTATATTGATCTAGTAGTATATATTTTCAGATTTACAGAGTAATACAAATTTTAAAATGCCAATTAAATGTATTTAAATGTTAGCAGTATATGTACACATGAAATCTCATGCTAGTCACACACTGATTATAATATAATTCATCTTACTGAGAGGTATCTCACCCCAACATACAAATTTTGTTTTAGGTCCTCCGAGGGATCAAGCCTAGCGTGTTGTTAGGCAGAGTTAGATAGTAGACAATCCTTATCAGAGCTGGTGAGAATCTAGACAATGTCTGTCTCTTTTAAGGATTATAATATATAACAGATTATGTTTTCAGTTATGTATGGATGTGTATGGAAAACAGTTAGAAACTCTAGTAAGTTTTATTAGAAGATATATGTTTTCTACTGTGTATGTTTATGTAGTTCAGTATGGAACACCCGATTTTCACTTATTTGGGCGGGATGTATATGTATGGTATCAAAGATGTATGTATGTATGTTTAGTGGCACTCTGCCCCGCCCCTAGAGGGTCAAGGCGCTACAGTTGGTATCAGAGCTAATCAGGTTGTTAGATCTAGTAGACTTGGTTAGACAAGGTTAAGAGAGTCTTACCAGAGTTTTGGTGTCAGAGTAGGATAAGGATAGGAATGGGTATGATAGGACTTTCGGGTTTAGCTTCATAAGTCCAGAGGCAGAAATCTATTGGCGGACTTTTGTGTTTTCTAGATCAGTTGATGGGTTCAGAAAATCAAGGCAATCCATTGATGATTTTGTTTCTGAGTGGAGGGGTGGAACTCGAGCTAGAATGAGAGTATCAAGTTAGTAGAGTGTTAGCTTTGGTGTATTCTCAAGAGGGAAGTGAATTGGTATGTTAAAAATTTATCTCCTAGGTTAAACTATCCAGCAGCAATATATACACAACCTAGGGTCTGTCTATGCAATTCTAAATGCGCAGATAAATATAATGTGTAGAAATTAAATCATGCGCAACATTCACAATATAACATACACATGCGGTAAATAAATTACGGAAAAATAAAGTGCACGCACGATATGTTAACGGGATTCGACCAACTATGTCTACATCCTCGCCTCTAGCTCGAAAACCCGAGGATTCCACTAATGTTCATTTAATGGGTGGAGCGGCACCGATTACAATCAAGTCAATTAACGATGCTGACCTCAACTTACACCATATTAGGATGGTGCACCTAGCTTTCCTAACCTGGTCTAAGTCAATCTAGAATTATTCCACAGGGCTAGTCTCCCTTTCACGCCACACTTGGAATTACAACCAATAAACCTTTTGTACAAATAAAAGTACTTCTAATACAAGCAGATTTGTACAACAATATAGTCCAAAGTATGCACTTATAGATGATATGGATTTATGCTCAAATGAGATCTTGAAATTTAATTCAAGATAAAGTATTCAACAAGTGAATATTCAAGGTACATCAAAAACCCTAATAGTATCACACAAATATTTTATCAAATATAATCACAATAGATACTCAGGGCTTAAGCTTGCAAAAGATTTATCAAATAAAATTGTGCAAGCTTTCAAGTCTTGTAATATGAATGCCAAGACTAGCAAGCTAAAAATTAGATCTTTCCAATCAAATATTTATATATGAAATATTATGGGAAAGATCAATAAGCAAGAACTCTCAAAAATAGATTTTCAAAAACATGTGAGTATGTGAGAGTCTATGCCTAGAAAATGATATGTAAAGATGTATATAATAAGCCCAAACAAACTCCCTTAAATCTTGCAATTGATTTGCAAGAGAGGGAAATAAATCAAATACACTCTATTTCAAAAATATGTTTTCTAGTAAATATGAAATAGTGTAATGAAAGTATATACTTGGAAAACAAAGAATGTAGCAAAAGAAGTATATAGGTTTGAGAGAAAATTTTTTTATCACTTTTGCTAATCCCATTTAATCCTTGCAAATGAACTAGTATATATAGGCAATGAGCAAATTATGACCATTGGGGACTTAATGGGTATTATTAGAAAATATTTAGAACAAGTTTAAAGTTTTAACCCATTTTTAAGCCCTAATTACCTCGGTAAAAATAAACAACTCGAGAGTTTTCGGGTGCCCGACCCAAGGTTCGAGTGCCTGAATAAACACGGTGCAAAAAGGTGTTGTTCGAGGTTCGGGTGCCTGAAAATGAGCTTGGTTAGCTGAATGAGACGATTCCTCAAAAGGTCCGCAGTTTCGGGTGCCCGATCCAACATTCAGTTGACCGAACTCATGTGTTCGGTCGCCTGAGGCCATTTTGAACGCTAAGTTTGGGCGCCCAGACTAGTGAAAAAGTGTCAGGTCAGGGATTCGGTCGCCTGTAGATGTTACGTTCAATTTTGGTTTGGTAGCCCGAAACCAAGTCAACCTGTTGACTTTTTAGCGATTCGGTCGACCGAGGTGTTTTGAACACCCAAGTTCGGTCACCCGACCTCTCACAAATTTTACCTATTAAGTCCAATTTTACTTAAGTTAATTCCCCTGATATGTTAAGTGATGTTGGGGACATCTTATGTGCTAGTGCTGGGACCTTGGATCTTTCTAAGGTATTTTAAGGACACCAAAAAAATCCAGCGTCGGTCGACCGAATCCCAAAGGCCAATCTACGGTCTTTGAGCTTTCATCCCTATCATGCACATAGATGTAGTTATTATAGACCATATTGAAATATTACAGACCCAAGATAAACATAACATGAATTACAATACAAAACAAATCTTGTCTTCAGTCTTCAAGACTTCACGTGCCATCAAATGATCAAGCTAATATAAACCTATACACAAACTTGATAGACATTAAATACAAAGAGTATTTGTCATTTTCAAAACTGGGATATGACCAATAAAGTCAACATAGAGTATGTCATTATTAGGGACATGAAGTCATTGAAATGAGTCTTATAGTATTGTAGTTGTAGCAGATATGTAAGGTACCAAAATTATAAATAATTTTCTTAATTGTCTCTTCAAGATGGAGTCTAGGGATAATACTGCGAACGTTGGTGGCAGTAGCAATGAGGGGGCTGGCCATGAGGCTAGTAGTGACTCCACAATGGTACTTCGTGACTTCGACCAGCAGTTTATGGCGAAGGTCATGCAGACTTCTAGGAGGCAGGATCATCCCATGGCTGAGCTGGGAGGTTTTATTGATCAGTTTACTAGGCTGAAGCCTCCCACCTTCGCGGGGAGTACAGATCCGATCCGAGTAGAAAACTGGATTTGGGAAATTGAGAAGATCTTGGCTATTTTGTGTTGCAAGGATGAGCAGAAGGTGCTCTATGCGACGCTCAAGTTGACAGGTGAGGCGGAGAGATGAGAGGAATCGGTAAGGATGCTATAGGAGCAGAGGCTAGTACAGGTGGCAATGACATGGGGTTGTTTCAGATAGGTTTTCTTTGAGCGGTATTTTCCAGCCATTGTTAGGAATGTGAAGATGGAGGAGTTCATGATCCTGACTCAGGGCAGCAGAAACTTCACAGCCGGTGCAAAAATGTCAGTGTAGTCAATTCCTTCCTTCTGCTCAAAGCCTTTAACTACCAATCAGGTTTTGTATCTCTTGGATCCATCATGCTCCTCTTTGATCCTGTACACCCACTTGTTGTGAAGAGTCTTTTTACCTTTGGGCAACTTAGTTAGTTCCCACGTTTTGTTGGAGTTGAGGGACTTTATCTCATCCTTCATTGCAAGCTCCCACTTGCTTGAATCTCTTGTTTGACATGCTTTATCATAGCATTCGAGTTATCCTCTATTTGTAAGAAGTAAATAATTCATATACCTCATATTTAATATATACTGCTGAGAAGGTCTCCTAAGCTCTAGATTTGGAGTAGGAGACAGTGGTGCAACAATCTGCTCCACAGGTTCCTGTACCTGAGGAATCTCAACATTTTGCTGTTGTGTCTTATCTGCCTAAGGATTCTCGGTGTTTCGTTGTTGTGTCCTGACACCTTCTAGGACATCATCCAAGTCTACATAGGTTGTTTCATTTTGAACTAGTTCTTTGGGTTTTGTTGGTTATGTTGTATGTCTATCTTTGTATATCACCTTTTTATTAAAGATCACATCTCTGCTCCTGATCACCTTCTTGTTTTCATCATCCCAAATGTGATACCCATGCTTATCTTCACCATAACCGACGAAGGTGCATTTCTAGGACTTTGGATCAAGCTAGTTTCTAACATGATCATTAACATGCACATATGCTACACAACCAAAAACTTTCAAATGTGAAAGTATCACCTCTTTTCTGCTCCATACCTATTCTAGTAGATTGTTGTCCAAAGGTACTAATGGACTCCTGTTAATCAAGTATGTTGCTGTATTGACTGCTTCTGCCTAGAACTGCTTTGGTAAGTCTGACTGCATACGCATACTTCTGACTCTTTCAATCAATGATCAGTTCATCCGATCGGTTACGCCGTTGTGCTGAGGCGTACCTGGCACAGTTTTTTCCATCCTGATACCATGCTCATAGCAGAATTTATTGAACCCGATGTAATCATACTTACCACCGTTATCAGTTCTCAGCTTCTTGATTTTCAAACTAGTTTCATTTTCAACCACTGCTTTCCAAATCTTAAAAACATCAAAGACACTAGATTTGTATTTCAAGAAGTAAACCCATACCTTCTGAGAATGATTGTCAATAAAGGTCACGGAGTAATTCCTTCCACCCGGGGATGAGACGGTCGTTGGTCTCCATACATATGAGTGGACTAGTTCAAGTCTCTCTTTCTTTGGGGTACCGGTGAATGTCTGGAAACTGATTCTCTTCTATTTCTCAAGTATACAATCCTCGTACATATCAATCTCTACTGACCATAGATCACTCAACTTTCCCTTTGAGTGCATCACCCTGAGTCCCTTCTCACTGATGTGACCAAGTTGTTGACGCCAAATGTTGCTATCGACATTTTCTGTAGCAATTGAAATAGACATACATGCATTAGAAGTCACATAAAGCGTTCCAATTTTCCAATTTTCTTACCTCGTGCAATTGACAGTGCACCCTTTGAAATCTTCCATTCATCGCCAATGAATGTTGTGATGTATCCCTCATTTGCTAGTTGACCAACTGAGATCAAGTTCTTTCTCAGGTTTGAAATATATCTAACATCCTTCAACTTTCATACTGACTCGTTCATCTTGATCTTCACAATTCCCTTGCCAGTTATGTTGCAAGGTTGATCATTGCCAAGGTATACCTTACTGAAGTCACCTAGTATATACTCCTCTAGGCAATCTTTACTACAAGTGGCATGAAATGAGGCTCTAGAGTCTAAGACTCAACACTCCTTCTTGCTTTACAAAGAACATATCAACATATTAACTTCTTTTGAAGCAACATTTGCTTCCGTCCTCACCTCATATTCCTTCCTTGGACCTTTGCACTGGTTTCTCAAATGACTGAACTTTCCACAGTTCCAACACTCAATGTTTTTTGTGCCTTAGGAACCTTTAGGATTTCTAAATTTGGATCACCTGGACCTAGATCTGCCACGATTGTTTGATCGGCCATGCCCACTTCCTTTCTATGAATCTCTCCATTGGCTTTCCATATTCAATGTTGAACTTGAAGTGGAAGCAGTGTTTGACATCTTGATCTCTTCCATCAAAATCATGCTGACGACTTCATCAAAATTCATCTTTGATTTTCCTGTGGAACTACTGATCGCAGTAACAATACCTTTCCAACTCTCAGGCAACTAACTAAGAATTAGAAAGACACGAATCTCACTATCAAACTTGATTTCAATTAAGGTGAGTTGATCCGATAATTCGTTGAAATTATTTAGATGTCTACTAAAACTTTCACCTTCAGACATGTTCATGGTAAATAACTTCTTCATTAAGTGTACCTTATTGGCAGCTGATGACTACTCATACATGTTGGAAAGCGCATCCTTAAGAGACTTGGTGGTTGTCATGTGCTTGATATTAAAGGCAACAGACTTTGCCAGCGTCATCCTGATAGTTTTGAGAGCTTTTTGATCAAACAACTCCCACTCGTCCCCCTTCATGGAATTTGGATTTCCCTTCAATGGTAAGTGGAACTCCTTACCAAACAAGTAGTCCTCGATCTACATCTTCCAAAAATTGAAGTTGGTGCCGTTAAACATCTCGATCTTTGAGATATTTTCATTCGACATCTTGATTCATCGATTTAGAGATGGAATCAACTCAAATGAATAGCACAGTTGGATTCGGAATGACTAAAAACTTTAGAAATGGTTCAAATCGTTCAAAAATGGACTTGAAATGACTCCAAAAACCTGGTCAAACCTTTTAGTCAAAATCGGTAAACTTTCTGTTAAACTTAACGAAATATATTCCCACTTAACAGAATATTCTGATGCCATTATTGACGACGTTAATTAACTCCGTTAACTAACTACTGATGTGACAAGCGGAACCCAGTGATGATATGGCGCTGACGTGGCAAGTGGGGCCTAAGGATGATGTATCTGTTGACGTGGCAGTGGAGCCCAGTGATTGTTCTAGATTACACCAGGTAAATTTCTAGGGAAGTGGGGGGTCATAATGGATTGCTTAAGTACCACTTTCCTAGACATAATTTTCCTTAGACACATAATTAACACAATATAGTTCCTAGGATCTCCAATCTGCTCCAATCTGGAAATTTGGCTCTGATATGGCAACTTTGCTCCAACCTGGCTCTAACACCACTTGTTAGGCATCTATGAACACACAAGCAAAACAAGCACACAAAATAAAAACACCAGATTTACGTGGTTCGGTCTAATCTGACCTACATCCACGAAGCACACTATATAT
Source organism: Malania oleifera (assembly GCF_029873635.1). Classification (NCBI taxonomy): domain Eukaryota; kingdom Viridiplantae; phylum Streptophyta; class Magnoliopsida; order Santalales; family Ximeniaceae; genus Malania; species Malania oleifera. The sequence continues at coordinate 21,953,946 of NC_080422.1, forward strand.
ACTATAACTTGGGAGAAAAACAAGAGGATGAGACACACACTCAACTCAACTCTTCTCACACTTTTCTCTCTCTCTCTCTCTCTCTCTCTCACCTTTGGCACTCTCACACCCCTCGCTCACTCACTTCACTTGCACTTACACACTTCACACAACAAAAATGTTCTTATTTATAGATACATAAGATAGATATAGAAGGAAATGAGTTATTGCATTCTAATGGGATAATGAGCACGTGGTATTTAATGGATTATCTTAGCACGTGATAATTGTGTTTTTGATGGAATGAATTTGGTATGCTGCTGCAGCTCATCCTCTTTAAGGCGTTTCCATTTTCTCCATTTCCATATTTTCTCCGTTTCCATTTCAGCTTAACAATAGCGTCTTGGCTATGTTTTCTCTTATGACGGCGTACTTGACATCTTTTGTGAGGAATAGCCGAATCATTCTGCAAGTTTTTTGATTTAGTTGCTTCTAGTCTACCTCCTTCATGTCATCGGGTTTATCTTCCAACGGTATGTCTAGTCCTTGTTGATTAAGGACATACATAACTTCACATTGCCATATTCCAAAGTTATTATTTCCATCAAAATTTTCAACTTCAAACCTTTTGTTTGAAACTGTAATGGTTGTAGCTTTAGAACTGCTTGTACATCTGTCTTCGCTTGCCATCTTTCTCTAAATCAATTATATTGCTTTGATACCAATTGTTGGGAGTGTGGTTGAATATTATCCGTGTATATATATATATATATATATAGTAACATATATGTAAACAATAACGTGTACAAATTAGATTTATTTGATACCACTTATTTTATACCCAATTCAAGATTGAATTGATATAGAGAAAGACAATGAAAAACAAGCCACACAAATACAACACCAAGAATTTTACATGAAAAATTCTCCAATTTGGAGAGACAAATCACGAAGCAATTCACTGATTCAAATTAGGAGAATACGACAGTACAAAAAGAAAAACTCTCAAATTCTCTCTCCACACTCAAATACTAAATTAGCTAACAAGCCTACAAAAATATAAGGAATTCTAAGTTTTTGAAGATGATTGAAATGAGATGAGATGAACCTATTTATAATCAAAATATGAATACTATAGTAGTAATGTGCGAGTAGTTGAGTAGGGAGGTGTCTTGCCTTGTGGAACCTAGGGTCTTCAATTCTGGGGAAGCAATGTTGCACCAATCGAATTGTCAAACCAATCTGAAAAATCTATTGTAGCCACACTTAGTTGAGCATAGGAAGGTTGAAGGTTTTGTGAATGTATTATCAAATTGGGGATCAATCTACCAAGATTGGAGCAGATGTTATGCATCTGTTACAGTCTTCTAAATTTTGATTGCAGATGGAGAGACGACCATAAATTTCCTCTCATCTCTTCTCTAAGTCCAGTCTATTAAATTCTGAACTGAAATTGATAACTGAACTCAATTCAATTTGTATAAATAGAATTTATATGTTAAATGAGTCGGTATGATTAAAATTTTTTTCTGCTACTCGACGTATCGGATCGGATTTATTTGACGGGTATCTGCCGACCCCTTAGAGAAAAGCCCAAATTCATAACCTACCCAGCCCACTGCCGGGCCCATTCCCAACTTCCTACTGCCCATCACCGAAGGCTCAAGTGAAGCCCTAAAGAGTTTCAATCCGCGCACGCCGCACGGCTTAAGGGAGGACTGAGGCTTCACCTACCGTGCTTCAGTGCCTTCGCCTTCGCTGTTTTGAGGGCTGAGGCTTCACCAGTAGCCACCGCAGAGAGCTTCCGGTTCGGCTATTCGGTGTTCGCGACCTCGTGTCTTCTCCGATCTTCGTCAACGGCTCGGCAGACCTCCATCTACCACCCCACGAGAGATTCGGCAGACGGCCAGTCGCCAGACCGCAGGTCCGCAGCCGCCGCACCATTTATTCCGGCGAAGAGGTGTGTCCCTGTTGGCCTTTAAAATTTGATCTCAACTCATATTATTTCAAAATTTTGAATTTCTTTTGAAAATTAATTGTTGTTTGTTTTTGTGATTCGATTTTTAACAGTAATAATAATACTAACCTGCGACACTGATTTTTGAAGAATTAAAATGCTGATTTTTACCGATCAACAACCTGATTTTGATACATTAAAAACACTAACTGACTAATTTTTAAGCATTAAAATCATAACCAGGGTAATAATTTTTAAGCATTAGAATACTGATTTTTTTGAAACACTAGACACCTTACAGCACTGTTGTTTTTACTAATTAAGAAGCCAGAAAATACTTATTTCTAAACACCAACATCACTGATTTTTAAACACTGAAAAATACTGATTTCTTAACGCTGGAAAATACTGATATCTAAACACTAAATATACTAATTTAAACACTGACCTTTTGAATTATTAAAACCCTGATTTTCAGAGTTAAAACATTGACCCTTTTTAGCACTACAAAACACAGGTTTTAGCACGTTAATACACTAATGCTAGAAGCATTCATTACTTAAAGTACCCAAATTAGTATTCATTAAAAATGAGTATTATCTTAAAAATTAGACCAGTGTGTGAATCTGTCAAGCCAAATTTTAAACCAATCAATGAATATTTGTGTGTATTCTGGATGTTCTGTTAAAGTTAAGTGGTGTGTTCAGTCTATGACTTCTATTGAAAATTCTGTATTTCCCTTGGTCTGCTAATTACTATAATGTTTGCTTTTGGCTATTGTTGGGGTTTATACAATTATACTGTTATGGACTTGATTTTTGCTTGACTTCCTTGAGGATGACATTAAGAACGGGACTTATGGTTTGAGTTTAGAGAGACTCACTTGGTTTGGAAATAGCTACGATGATTAGAGAGACTCACTTGGTTTGAGTTTCTATTTTTATTTGGGTTGGGTTAACATTTTGTATTTGAATGCCTATATTTTCTCTTGCATGAATCATGTATGCATGCTTATGAAGTTTTTAAATTATTAGAAATATTTTTATCATAGTTACTAGAAAATGCTAATACACGAGCAAACCACATCTTGGATAAACTATAAGAAATGTTTTTATCATATTTACTAGGAGAATAGGTTTTTACCTTTATGCTTGGTTTTTAAATGTTTAACAATATACCAAATTATAAATTCAATTATTATGTCAAAAAATAAATTGCTAATCAAACAACAGAGAAATCATATTTAAGAATGACAAATTATCTACCATCTGCCATGGATTATCCAGTTCAAACCGCCATTAATCTGCCACTTTATGAGTCGAATATGGATTGTGATCTCACCTGACAACCTGCCATATCTACCATGGATTATCCAACCTGATATGCTTTTCTAGGCCCCTGTGCACACCTATTGCGTTTACGGACCTTGATTTACATTGTGCGGTAAGCTGCTGCTGCTGCTGCTGCTGCTTCTTCTTCTTCTTCTGGGTACTGATGCAGAAGCAGCTGTTTAATCTTGGTTTTTAGGGTTGTTTGTATTGTTGCTTGGTTAAGTGATGATAGTTGATATCTTTTATATTTACAAATATGCTGCCGGATTGATGCGTCTAAGGGCTAAGACTGCTTTCTTGTGTTAGCCACTTAGATGGGCCCCTGAAATTGGATTTTGGAGATAGCATAATTCTTTTTTTTTTTTTCCAATAATTTATTTTAATACATAAGAGTCTCATCAGTATGAGTGCATCGATCTTTTATAGGTTTCATTTAAGTTGAAATTATCATTTCTTTCCAAGTAAATTTTAAAAAAAATCTGTTGTGTGTTATACTTAATTATTTGCATTGGTAGATTTTGGAAGTACGACAACATGAAGTAAAGGTTCCTCTGATGCATATATAGGGATTATGTTAGGAAGCAATGATTTCAAATGAGTGGCTGCTGTCATCAATAGTTACTGCCGAAGTTGGAGTAGGACTTCAAATATTTTTTTAGATTACTTGTGCGCAGTAGTTTGTTACAATGACAATACATTATAAAAAATTTTCTTTTTGATATGTAAAGAACCGCATTCATTCTTCATTTGATGTTCTATTTGTTCCCCCCTTTCATTGATATGCATTTTACATGTGCATTCTTTTTAGAATGGCAACCACTTGCTTTGTTTTCCTTTATGTTTAGACTGCTTCTTTTGAAAGAGAAGATGAAATATTTGTTCAATATGTGGCCTTTCCTTTCTCTTTTTCCATTTGTTTTTATTTTCCTATTTGTCGTTAATTGATTTGTTGGTCCATTGATGCTTATTTTCTTGATATGTGGCTTCCCATTTCTCGATATCTATTTATTTGTGGTTAGTTAGTTGATTGAGGGTTATTTTTCTTCCTCTCATCATCATGATCATTGACTTACTCTAAAACGAGTAGCGCGAAGGCTATCCCAAGTATAGGAGGTTTGTCATGTAATAATTAGCTTAAAATGTTAGATCGTTTCCTCAGGGAAAATAGATTCATTTCAGACTTGCGTTAAAACAACAAGGAGAAAATAAAAAGCATTTACCGAACATAGTTTAGATTCATATTCTTGGGTTGGATACTAAAATTAAGGGAACAAACTAAACTACCAACAAACTATTGCAACAATAAAATAAAAGACAACAAATTAAAAGAACATATTTAACTAACAATTACTCATTCAAGACACTTAAATAATTGAACAATTAAAAATAAATAAGCAAACTAATCTAATGATAAGACAATAAAATAAAAGACAATGACACTAATTAATTCCATAATAAACTATTCAAAACAATGACTAAATGTATGCTAAAACTAAAAGTACTAATTAACCCACCCTTGATTCATTCAAAATATTAAACTACAAGACAAAAAACTAATTAAGCTAATGATAAACTATTCAACCAATAAAGTAAAATACAACTTAATCCAATGATAAAATATTCAAAACAATGTATTAAAATGAACTTTGAAATAAAGAAACAAAGGAGAGAGGAGAGAGGAAGAGAGAGAGAGAGAGAGCGAGTCTAATAAGAGTCCTTCAACATTAAATTAAACTCAACACGCAAATAACTTAAACAAAAATTAATTCCAACAATAGCTTAAACAAAATAAACTAAACTCAACAATGACTTAAATAAAAATAACTCAATCCAATAATAAACTCAAATAAAATATTGAAAATGACAATAAAGTAAAGCAAAACAATTAAACGAAGAAAGGGGAGGAGAGAGAGAGAGATGAGAGAGAGGAAGATATGGCCGAAGTGAGGTTATATTTCCTGCGCACACAATCCTTTCTCTAACACTTGTAATCCGGGATGGAGGAGTCATTCAAATGTTTCATGGAGGAATGATCAGTATGGTCAATCTTCTTCGCATTTTTAGCAACCTCTCCAGTCCTGTGCACCACCTTCTTAGCCGACATATCATCGGGCTGCTTCGCAGCATCAGTTTAGCCACATCGGATTTTTTAGAACTATTCTCCCCCCCAAGATTCTAATCTAATGTAGCTGCTTAAAATTTTCAGGCTCTAGCACCTGCTCCACCAAAGAAGTCTCTTGATGATAGCATGACACAGATGGCTAATACACTTCAACAATTTATGTGGATTCAGTTCACAACTAACAGTCAGAACACTCAGGCCATAAATGAATTGCAGGACACCATTAATAAGATGTGCATGACATTGAGTACCCTAGAGAAAAGGAAATTTCTGGTACAACCTCAGCCTAATTGTCAAGTATACCGGCAACAATAGCAACAAGTACATAATGTCTCAGAGGATTCTCTTGAGACAGTAAAGACTGTTATTACTTTGAGAAGTGGAAAAGATGTTTTCCGACCTGAGATATAAATAGTTGTCCCGAAACCTGAAGTTACAACTGAGACAAATGAAGTCAAAGAAAAATCAGAGAAAGCGAGCTCAAAAATGAAGAAGTCAATCAATGTGGAGGCTGAGACTAGTAAGGAGTACCGACCTGTGGTTCCCTATCCTTAGAGATTGACAATTGACCAGAAGAACAAATATCACATTGAAATTTAAGAAATCTTCAAGCAAGTAAAGATTAATATTCCGCTTTTAGATGTCATATAACAAGTTCCTTCGTACGCAAAATTTTTAAAAGATTTATGCACAGTGAAGAGGAAGCTAAATGTAAAGAAGAAGACTTTCTTGACATAACAAGTTAGTGCATTGATATTGAGTGAAACCCCTCAAAAGTTCAGGGATCTTGGTTCTCCTATTATCTCCATCATGATTGGTGAATTTCGCATTGGGAGAGCTCTACTTGATTTGGGGAGTAGTGTGAACTTGTTAGCATTCTGAATATATGAGTAGTTGAGGTTGGGTGAGCTGAAAAAGACCTCCATCATGCTACAGTTGGCTGATAGATCAGTCAAGGTACCACGGGGTATTATTGAAGATGTGTTGATTCAGGTGAACAAATTTTATTATCTTGTGGATTTTGTAGTTTTGGATATGCAACAGTCAGTCTCCATCATTTACCAAGCACTTGTTAGTCTTGGACGTCCATTTCTGGCTACCTCCAATGCATTGATCAATTGTCGAAGTGGAGTATTGAAGCTCACATTTGGGAATATGACATTGGAGATGAATGTGTTCAATGCCTATAAGATGTCGAGTGGCTGTGATGACGCAAAGGTACATACAGTTGATTTGAGAATGACTCTTCCAAGCAGCTTGATGTTTTTTATGAGACAGTTCTTTCGTCTAGATAGTTGATAGAATCAGAGGGGCAGTTCACAGAGATAGATGGTTCCCCTCAGTTATTAGATGCGAGTTACACGAGTAGTTGGCGTAAGCCAACCTTTGAAGCTCTTGACTTACCGGAGGTCATGAAGTCATCGGGATAAGAAGTCCCTACACTAGAGTTGAAAACACTACTCGAGGACTTGAAGTACGTTTTCCTAGGCCTAGCTGAGGGCACATTTCCGGTGATCATTTCTTCTCATCTTATTTCGAAGTAGGAAACCAAATTATTGCAGGTGCTGAGACAACATCGAGGAGCAATAGGCTGGACTATCACAGACATCAAGGGTATTGACCCTTCAATCTGTACCCACAACATTTTTCTGGAAGGAGACGCGAGACTAGTTTGTGATGCGCAACGGAGGTTAAATCCCACCATGAAGGAGGTGGTGAAGAAAGAGATCCGTCGTGTAATAATTAGTCCAAAAGGTCAGATCGTCTCCTTGGGGAAATTAGATTCATTTCAAACTTGCGTTAAAACAATAAGGAGAAAATTAAAAGCATTTACTGAACATAATTCAGATTCAAATTCTTGGGTTGGATACTAAAATTAAGGGAACAAACTAAACTACCAACAAACTATTGTAATAATAAAATAAAAGACGACAAATTAAAAGAACAAATTTAACTAACAATTACTCATTCAAGACACTTAAATAATTGAACAATTAAAAATAAATAAGCAAACTAATCCAATGATAAGACAATAAAATAAAAGACAATGACACTAATTAATTCCATAATAAACTATTCAAAACAATAACTAAATGTATGCTAAAACTAAAAGAACTGATTAACCCAACCTTGAATCATTCAAAACATTAAACTACAAGATAAGAAACTAATTAAGCTAATGATAAACTATTCAACCGATAAAGTAAAATACAACTTAATCCAACTATAAAATATTCAAAACAATGTATTAAAATGAACTTTGAAATAAAGAAACAAAGGAGAGAGGAGAGAGGAAGAGAGAGAGTCTAATAAGAATCCTTCAACATTAAAATAAACTCAACATTCTAATAACGTAAGCAAAAATTAATTCCAACAATAGCTTAAACAAAATAAACTAAACTCAACAATGGCTTAAATAAAAATAACTCAATCCAATAATAAACTCAAACAAAATATTGAAAATAACAATAAAGTAAAGTAAAGCGAAACAATTAAACAAAAGAAAGGGGAGGAGTGAGAGAGATGAGAGAGTGCGAGAGAGGAAAAGATGGCCGAAGTGAGGTTGTATTTCCTGTGCACACAGCAGTTTAATAAAGCTGCTGTGTCTGTTCCCTCTTTTCCACAGCCACAGCTCCCCCTTTTTCCTTCTTGCGGTTCAGCCTTCTCTCCCTTTTTCTAACCCTCTTCTCCTCTATTAAAACCCTACGGCCAGCTCGCCCAGTAAAACAGTGTACGGCCCCCTAAAATAAAGCTGCTGCTCTCCTTTTCTGCTCCAGCCCTACGGCCCAGCTTCCTTTTTTGCGCACAGAGCCCACACTCCTCTTTGTCAAACCCTACGGCTGCTCCTATTTGTCATTGCAGCGCATGGACCTTATCGTGCATGGCCCATCCGTGAATTCTCCCATATATCCAAATCCTCTTCTTTTCTTCTTTTCCAATTTCAGCGCACCACGGCTCCCTCAAAGCTGCTCCTCACGCTCTGCATGAGCCTTAAAATGCATGGCCCATGCATGCTTTTGGGCATCACTTACTGCCTCCTTTCTTCTCCTTAATTCCACGTGCATGGTCCGTACAATTTGCATTTTTGTCTTCTTTTTGTTTTTTCTTTAATTCCCAAAAATTACCCTGCACCAAAATACTTATTTAGTTCATGACATCATATGACAAAATTAAATCCGTAAAATAATTACAATGCCAAAAATTATAGTGCAAAGGATAAAAATAATGATTTTAGAATGTATCTAGACACGGTATGACTTAAGTACAGGCAAGCTAAAGATGGAGAAAATTGCATGTGCAATAGATTAAATCTAAAGTCATATAAATTCAACAATTAAATGCACAACTTAGATTCATGCCTCTTAACCATTTTTCCATCTAAAACCAATATTTATAAAATTAAATAATTAATAAAATATTAGTTTTAGATGTACTAAACTTGCAATATTCTAGCTCAATCAATCATCATTGTCATCATCATCCAAAACTCCTCATAAAGACTGCTACCTATGTTTTAAGTAACAGGTTCTGTACATCCTCCCTGTCACCCTTGGCGTCTTTGTTTCCTATGTGCCAAAGGAATGAGATTATCATGATGAAACTGATTGCTGTTGCGTGCACAAGTGTCTCTCTGTAATACATAGGTTTTTTATGGTAATTTTATGGTTTCCCAAAATTACAGCAATTGACTATTTTTTCATCTGATTGCCACTCTTTTACCTTGGGTGGTTGATTTTTATGTTTGGTCCCCTCGTAAAATTTATTCCTACAATTATCTTTATTTAGGGTATGCCTAACTTAATTGGTTCTTAAAGGTTCAGCATAAAAAGTTTGATTTTACATTACTCAGGAGTTTAGTTATTATCCTCATATTAACCCTTCTGATGCAGCATTTTCCTCTAATTTGACATTTTTTCTATTCTTAAATTGTAGCTCTTGGTCATCTTAATGGCAGGATGTCTAGGAAGTGTGGTAATTTTAAGTTATACTTTGATCTTATTTTTTTTCTTAGTGTTTGATCAGCTCAAAGTCACTGGATGTTTTCCAGAAGAATTGTATTCATTAATCTATGATTCATTGCCACATTGAGGCCTGCCATGAAGATAGGCCCAATTCATCGCCATCCCTCTATTCTTTCACAGGAAAATTCATAAACATTGAAAGTTTTCCCTTGGTATTGGTGGAACTATTGATTGATTTGTGATTTCACCTTCACAATCGGGGCCATTATGATAAACCTAATCCATTATCACCTCTCATCCTTTCATGGGCCAAATCAATTCCCTTGGGTCTGTACTGATTACATATGATTTAACTGGGTTAATCTTTGTTATGCAGAGTTAAATTCCATTTATCCCTCCCATCTTTCGGACAGATATGTTACTATAGGATCATGAACATTCACTTGAATGAGGTGCTTCATTTTATGATTGGGCAGCAGTTCAATTTTGCCAGTGGTGCAGATTTTCACTTCTAGGATGAGTTGAGCTAGAGTCTGCCCCTCCCTCCAAAAGCATTTGCATCTTGGTGCTGCCCATGACAGGTTGTCTTAACATAGTATCTAAATAAATAAGGCCTTTCTTTCTTTTTTTTTCTTTTTTTGATAACGTGGGAACTCCAGCCACCAACGAGCCCTTTGGACTCCCTGGTGCGGCACCAAACCCTCAGGGCGGTTACCTTCCCCCTTGATGCGCCACCTAATGTTAATCCAGATGCGGTCATGACTTATACACAGTCAGTTCGGACGTTCGGGATGCAGCTCTCCTCCTGTGGACCCCCTTTACAATGTGCGGACAGGACCCCTGGAGGGGCGAACAAAGCGCACCGTGACTTTGCCTCCGCCAAGATTTGAACCTTCGATGCTCCGTGTGAACCTTCATGCTTTACCACCGTGCCATGCCCTTGGGGGCAATAAGGCCTTTTTTCCTTTTATCTTTACATGGTGGAGAAATAATTTGGTTATTGCTTAGAAGGCTTTTTGTGTGGGCTATACTTCTTGGATCATAGTACTCATTCTAGTTAAGAACTCCAAAGCATTATCTAGTACTTTTGAGTTTTTCGTTGAGAAGGTTTTTACTTGGAGTGCTTATGTTACAATTTGCAGGTAAGTCATGGTTAAGCATAACAATGTCGTGCCGAATGGACACTTCAAGAAGCACTGGCAGAATTATGTCAAAACTTGGTTTAACCAACCTGCCCGCAAAACAAGACGACGGTTAGGTAATTGGTTAATTATGTTTAATTTATATTTTGCATTTTTGATAATTTTTGGATCTTGATTATTCCATTTGTATTGAGTTTACATGTTTGTGCTCTGAAAGTACGGTGTAGTCCCAAGAAGAGAGGGGGGGGGGTGAATTAGGTATTTTAAATTTTATTATGTATAAGCTTGATTTATTTTAAACCTTTTTAAACAATCTCAATCACCACAAATCAACTAATCAGCAAATGGCTAACCCAATACACAATCATAAGTATATATGTAATTTAAAACACAGGTTGTATTTTATTTTCAGTATATTTAAATATCAACTCTGAATTCAAACAATGAACAAGTATCTTATAAAACGAGATTCAACAATATTAATCAAGTATCCTTCTTATACTTGAACAATCAATCAATTAAAATAACTTAACCTCAGCCAATTAATTTAATTCAGAATTTCAGCGATTGTCTGATTTTCAACCGGAAAATTATATCATCCAAAACACACACAAATCGATTTAATCATTCAAAGTACTCCCAATCCAATCTCAGCATTCAACAAATTTTCCCAATCAATTTAAATCATACACAGCAGTTAATAAGCAAGTTATAAGTGCAGAAATTTAAAGAGACTTGGGGAAAAAAGAAGAACACAGGGATTTTTTACAAGGTTCGGCGTCCAGCCCAAGTCTTTGTCCCAAGCAACTTGCTGTGAGGATTTTCTTTACTCTTTCTGTTCAATAGGTGGGGTTCCCTCTCTCTGTTGGTAAGTGGAGACCCCTCTCTAGCAAGAAAAACCCTCTTGCTAGGTAATGACTCTATTCCCGAATCGTCATTTTGCAAAACAGCAATATAAACTTTGCGTACAATCAGATTACTCTCACAGTAGAGCGAATTTGTACGACAATAAAAATCAATATGAACTCTTAACAGCAAATTTGTAACGAAGCTGAGCAATTAAACTAGGATTTTATGATTTGAAGAATAAGAAAATCAGAAGAATGAATCAGAAATCAGTTGAGGGCGTAAGAATGAGCACAGCAGCTTTTCAAAGAGTGATTCAAAGTATATTCAATGTATTTTGGTGCCCTAATGCACATATAATAAGCCTTATATAGCTAGGGAGAAATTCTTACCATTTTCCCGAAGTTTTGAAACCATATCTTGTAAAATAGGAAAGAAATCGCGCAGTTTGCAAGTTGAAAACACAGATTTCAGTCGCCTGAACCAATTAAAATATGCGCTCCAGAACTGGCAGTAGCTATTCAGTCGCCTGAACTAATGCTGTTTTGATTTCTTCACACTGGCAGTAGCAATTCAGTTGTCTGAGCATATTCATCAGGCATCTGAATACTCTGTAATTCAATGTTTTCCATATTTTTGATTCCAAAAACTTATTTGTATTATTTTGAAAAGAATTTTGGACTTTGTAAAAATATTTTCCAAGTTTTTAAACAGGTCTCTAAGTCCAATATTTATTCCTAAGAGCTTCATAAACAAATTTGAAGTTAAAGAGCACTTACATGAGACTTTAAAAACATCTAAACAACAATAAATCCTAAGTCTTCATGTATTGAAGCTTTAACTTTGTCCAAGTTTTGTCAATACTTCAATGTGCTTGTTTTCTTCTTGACTTGTGAATTTATGTTGAGCTTCAGCCAATCTTCACCGAGTTTACCATTGTGCTTGTAAGAAATGGAAAACCTGAAATTTCACTTTAGAATCCTTAGTTTATCATCAAAAGAACGAGATTAAGCCTTGTTAGGCCAACATGCTCATGCTTTTTTGTCATGATTCATTCTCCAGCTAGGCAGAAGAAGGCTGTGAAGACATTCCCACAGCCTACCGCAGGACCACTTCGACCCATTGTCCATGGGCAAACCCTGAAGTATAACATGAAAGTTAGGGCTGGGCGGGGATTTTCTCTTGAAGAGCTTAAGGTGAGTTTGTATTTTATTATGAGATACTTTAAAGTGCTTGCTGTTCTCTGTTTTGGGTGATTTTTCGGGATGACTTCAGATGATGAGTGTTTTCCTGATATGAACGATGAAGATAATCTTTGAGAATTTTTGGAAAAAATACGCTGCTGTCTTTTTTTGTAACACAGTGATTTTATCATAGTAGTGTTAGTAATAATTGAGAATGATGGCTAGTAGATTTCCCATTTCCTCCTTTGTTTTAAGGCTTTAACATGCTCATTTATGTTGCTTCTCATGCATCTTATTTCTCGTAATGCCTGGATTATAATGTTTCTAGAAAACTTGTATTGCTTGGGGTTTTTGCTACACATAAGATGATAGCAGTGGTATAATTCTTGAGAAAGATAGGATGGCATTTTCCCCCTTCTTTCTCACTTTGTTCAATGCTATTGTTTCTTTTGCACAAATTTTGTCCATCTTTGGTTATATTGGGTTTTTAAATAAAATGTGTGATGTAGGACAAGACATAAGACCTTGGGAAGATCCTTGCTGGAAAATAATTAGAAGAGTTGGGTTAAGGAAGTGTGGGCTTAAGTTAGCAATTTATTATGCGTGTTCTATATTAATTTGTATAGGATTATGTGTATTTGGGGGTTTTTTGTAATATTTGTGTGAAATAGGGGTATATTTGTAATGTAATGTAATTTTTGGGGGTTTATGTGTAATTTCATGTAAAGAGGCTTTCTTATAAATAGTGTGCGAAAGCCATGTTGTAGGAAGTTACTGATGAATGTAAATTGGAATTGAACGTGAGTTTACCCCTGGTATCTCCTCCCTTCTCCTTCCTCTCTTCTAATTTCTCAATGGCTGCAGAACCTTGATGTTGCCCCTGCATCAATGTGATATTCACTTATGCTCCATTTTGGTGATGGCTGGTGGCTGTCACATTCCAATTTGATTTGTGATATCACAAAGGGATATTTAGGTTTTCATAAAGCAAATGAAGGGCCTCTTGTGGCTGTCTCTTGGTAAGTTTCTGGCAGTTTTTGTCCAGCAACTCCTCCAACCTACTATCTTCTTCTTTTCTCTCCTTCAGTTTCTTATCTCTCTCTCTCTCTCTCTCTCTCTACTTCTGAATTTCAATTAAAAAAGAAAAAAAAAACTGAAAAGCAGTTCTGCAGTTTTTGAACTTCTCAGAAAATTGCAGCCATGCCCCCATTTCTTCAAACACGACTTTCCAGCCACCATCCTGCAACACCACCCACTCCATCAAAGACAGAACACCCTGACGCGCCTTCCCCTATAATTTCATCACCTTCTGATCACCTGAACAGGCTCACTTGCTGACCAAAAGGATTCCAGCCGTCGGCCCCCTTGAATCCCCAACATTTCGTGATTTTTTTACACACTGCGACCACTGCTAAACTCCTCAGCCCTTGATCTCTCCTCGACCATGGTTTCATCGCCAGAGGTGCCTCAGTGGCGGCGCATGTGCTCCATGTGCTGGCAACCTGTGACTAGGAAACTTACACAGTTTTCTGCAATTTCCAGTCTGACAAAAAAATGCTTCAGAAACAAGATTTTGGGTTTTATCCACAATATTTTGACATAAAAGGTGATATTTTGATCACCAACACAATATATTGTAAGCAAGCACAATAATTTGGCACGAATCATAGAAATTGTCACTGCCAGCATAAAAAAATCAGGTTTTGTTGCTGTAATTTGTGAGTTTTCTTCCTGAATTGTTTCATTTCAGCAGGACAATCAATATCAAGGTGAATTAAAGATAGTTTTTCAAGAAATTAGGAGTAAGGCTTGTGGGAAATTGTGTTAAAGGGTTGTGATATATAGCTGCAGCATGTATATGCTTAGATTCAGCAACATGGTCACAAATTATAGGAAAAAGGAATGCCATTTGCCAAACTTTGGGCACAATTTCAAGCTTTTCAACACCTTTCTCAAGTGTGGAGAAAAGGTTTGCAAAATCATCATTGATGGAAAATGCCCAATGAATGTGGTTTCCATAAATGAAGTCATTTGAATGCACAGCTTCATCTGGAACCTCACCCAAAGCCTTATGTGATATCTTGGGTTGATACCCTATTGTACATGTTTATGAAAGATGTTTGGTTCCCATCCAAATGGGCAATATTTGGCTAATGTTTGGTGTGGTATCCTATCTGTGAAGATTGGCCATGTACTCCTTGGTTCTCCTTGGTCGTATGATTTAAGTATGACTCAAGGACATGAGAATGCACGTCTTTCATTATAATGGGAAGAAAATCATTTTGAAGTCCGCTCTACCAATTAACCAAGACAAAGAATTAGTCACTACTTGAAAACACTACAAGCAAGGAAATGCATATGTTTGAAGACATCCGAAGTCTTTCATACATTCCTATCGTTGAGTTTGTCATCCTCGATATGTTCATTGATGCTATTTCTCAACTCTAAGTCTCTGGTGCTGCCAATGGAATGTGGTTTCTTGTCTCATTCAAGCATTAGCTTTCAAATTGCCCAAGTTTGCTTCTCCTTTTTGATTCTCCAACATTTTATAATTCTGAGGCCCAATTTTTTCTAACTAGGGGAGAGTTGATGTTGGACAAGAAGTAAGGCCCTTGGGAAAATCCTTGCTGGAAAATAATTAAGAGTGGGGTTAAGGAATTGTGAGGTTAAGTTGGTAGTTTATTATGTGTGTTTAGTAGTAATTAGTATAGGATTATTATGTGTATTTGGGTGTTGTTTGTAATATTTGTGTAAAGTAGGGGGTATATTTGTAATGTAATGTAGTTTTAAGGGTTTATGTGTAATTTCATGTAAAGTGGCTTTCTTTTTCTTATAAATAGTATGTGAAAGCCATGTTGTAGGCAGTTATTGATGAATGTGAATTGGAGTTGAACGTGAGTTTTCTCCTGGTATCTCCTCTCTCCTCCCTTCCCCTTCCTCTCTTCTAATTTCTCAATGGCTGCAGAACCTGATGTTGCCCCTGCATCGATGTGATATTCACTTATGCTCCATTTGGGTGCTGAATAATGTTGTTTATTTTTTTTTTTTTGGGGGGGGGGGGGGGGGGAGCGAAAGCAGGGTGTGATGGCTGGTGGTTGTCACATTCCAATTTGATTTGTGATATTACAAAGGGATATATAGGTTTTCATAAAGCAAATGAAGGGCCTCTTCCACTTAAAAAAAATTGATGCACAAAAGGCTGTGTGAATGACATTTTCCCAGCTCTGATTTTTATCTTCATGCTCTGCTTTCTACTGGCTAATTCATTAAAATTGATATTGTTATACGCATTCAGACAGCAGGCATTTCAAAAAAACATGCTCGAACCATTGGCGTTGCAGTTGATCATCGTCGCAAAAATCGATCTCTTGAAGGCCTTCAAACTAATGTGCAAAGGCTAAAGACATACAAGGCTAAGCTGGTTGTCTTCCCAAGACGTGCAAGAAAAGTCAAGGTACAAAAATATGATTAAACAATTTGATGACTACCATCCTGTATTTTCTGCTCGTGCTCTTTTTCCAAGTCTTGGAATAACTCGTGTGTTGCAGGCTGGTGATTCTACTCCAGAGGAACTTGCAACAGCCGCACAAGTCCAAGGTCCTTACATGCCAATTGCAAGGGAGCAACCCACTGTTGAGCTTGTGAAAGTAACAGATGAGATGAAATCATTTAATGCCTATGCCAAGTTGCGTCTTGAGCGGACGAATCAACGCCATGTTGGTGTCAGGATGAAGAGGGCTGCTGAAGCAGAGAAGGAAGATAAGAAGTAGATTGTGGGAGGGGAGAGCCAGTGGTCCCAGTATCTGTAGAAATCCTCAATTTTTTGGCCAGATTATGGTTACTGAGAGTCTTAATCCTTTTTATCACCTGTGATGCCAAAGCCTAACGGTTTGAGTTTTTAGTAGGTTCTATGGACAACTGTTATCTTTATACTTTGGTTCTGAATGGGTTTGATTATGTTCTGTTAATTTCCTTTTTATTGATTTACTTAGGTGAACAACTGTTGTCTGTTTTGAAAACTTTTGAGTGTAATTTCCTTGTTTTGAGGGAGGCCTAATGATGCTTGATGCATCTTCAAGCAAGTAATGTTAAAATTATTTTTTGTTGTTTATTGATTTTATACAAATGTTGTAAAAATTTTAAAAATCAGTTTTTTTTTTTCTTTTTTCTATTAACCAACACTTTTTTACACTAGGTTTATTTGATGTCTTGTCCATTCTTAGATACCTAGCTTAAAAGGTTTTGTAAACCTCATGTATAGCACTTTTGATTTGTTGTTACTTATAATTATGGGCATTGTTTTATACTTTCAATCCTTGATTACAACTATAGATAGACCAATGTTGCTGTTATGCATTTTTAAATTTTTTGCAAAATTTTTTAGTTTTGATAAGTTGTTATGGGCATCATGAACCGTTCAATCATTAAAAATGCTTGTCTTAGATTATTAGGGATACACATTTCGCTAATTTACATTATTTGACTGACTTGTCAATTTGAATGGTGAGAGGAATCAACTAGAATGTTAGCATAATAGAAGACTTTGTTTGGTTTAGGAACTGATTTGCAAAATCTCTTCCTATAGCAGTGGGGTTAATATTCAAGTTTACATACTTAAATTTGTCATGGAACATTCTCTGATCTAGAATGTAGCTTGAATGCAAGCTTCTTGCAAAATGACGTTAGATCTCCAAAACAGTGGCTTGTATAGATTAATGTTAGCTAACATCGATTTTCATCATCAGTAAAAATCTTAGGAAGTCCTTTTATTGGATTGGCTATATCTGTAAAAAAAAGTATGCATGTTACTAATAGATTCATCTCCTTTCATTTAGAACATTTGAAATTCTGTAATTAGCAGATTTAGCTTTGATTTTTTTGACTTGATTTGTCCTTTCATGCATTAGTTCAATTTTGTTATAAATTTCCACTACTGATTCATACCTTGATACTTTATTGAATTCTTTTGGATCTAAATCACAATACAATACATTCATAGCTATGGCATTCAACTGTATGGATCTATCATCATCTTCAACTTATTCATTCTTCTACTTTGGAACATGCTTACCATTAATAACATTACAAGGAATGAAAGGTTTATTTAAAATATTTTTCCAAACATTAACATATAGATTGTGTTAAAATAAGAAGAAAATACACGCGATAATTACCAGCCTACATCCACAGGAAAGGTCTCTCATTTTTTTTTTCTTTTTTTTAATACCTCAAAAATATTACAAGTATAAATGGAGATATTTTACTCTCTATTTTTGGTAATTTACAAAGCTTAAGGCTAGGATTATGGCTGAGATTCTCCGACTCTTGATTGAAGGGATTTGTATCTATAATCTTTCTAATTTACAACTCACGCTAATACTCCCCCTCAAGTGAACACATCTTCAACGTGCAACTTGTCTAGTGAGTTGTAGAATTCTTTGCTTGATACTGCCTTTGTCAGAATGTCTGCTAGTTGGTCTTCGGACTTCACAAATGGAAATCCAATTATTTTAGCTTCTAAATTTTCTTTGATAGTGTCAATCTATTTCCACGTGTTTGGTCCGGTCATGTTGTATGGGATTATGTGCAATAGCAATGACAGATTTGTTATCACAGAAAAGATCCATCTCAAAGGTAGGGGGCGAAACCTATTTCAGACATAAGTTTTTTTAGCCACAAAAGTTCACATAGCCCTCTTGACATCCCACAAAATTATGCTTTGGCACTTGATAGAGCTACTACATTTTGCTTCTTACTTCTCCAAGTGACCAAATTTCCTCCAACAAATATAAAGTATCCTGAAGTAGATTGTCTATCTGTAGCATTTCCTGCCCAGTCTGCATTTGTATAGCCATTGATCCTGAGATGATTATTTTTTTAAAAACAACAGTCCCTTTTCTGGAGATGATTTTAAGTATCATAAGATTCAGATTACTGCTTACATATGGTCTTTACTAGGTTGATGCATGAATTGACTTACTACGCTTACTGCATAGGCAATGTTCGGGCGAGTATGTGATAGATAGATAAGTTTGCCAACCAATCTCTAGTATTGTCCTTTATTTGTTGGAACTTGGTTTGGGTGTTCTTCAAGTTTGTGGTTTTGAATAATTGGAGTGTTTGTTGGCTTACATCCAACTTTCCAACTTCGTATAGTTGATCTAGGATATGTTTTCATTAGGAAAGAAATATACCTCGTTTTGATCTAGCAACTTCTATTCCCAGAAAATATTTCAGCCCTACTAGATTTTTTATCTCAACTTCAATGGCCAATTGCTTTTGTAGTCTAGAAATTTTCTCCTTGTCATCTCTTGTAAAAATCATATCATCAACATAAACAATTAATTATGTTACCTTGCCTTGTTGATATTTCAAAAATAATGTATGGTTTGAGTTACTCTGACGAAACCCATATTTCTTCATTTCCAGACTAAATCGTCCAAACCATGCCCGAGGTGACTGCTTTAATCCATATAGTGCCCGTTGCAATTTGCACACAACCTTAGTTTTTGAGGAGGTTGTATATCGTGGAGGTATATCAATGTAGACTTCCTCTTCAAGATCACCATGAAGAAATGCATTCTTTACATCCAATTGATGTAAAAACCAGTACAAGTTAGTAGCAAGAGATAGTAGAACCCTGAATGTATTCAGTTTTGCGAAAATGTTTCTTGATAATCTACTCCATACGTCTGGGTGTATCCCTTTGCGACTAATCTCGCCTTGTATCTCTCTATAGATCCATCTGCCTTGTGTTTGATAGAGAACACACATTTGCACCCCACTGTCCTTTTTCCTTTAGGCAATGACACAAGAGCCCATGTTTTGTTAGTAATGCCTCCATTTCTTCCTTTATAGTCTGTGTCCACTTAGAGCCTGTTAGAGCTTCCTGAACATCCACGAGGAGTTCGTGTGCAAATTTTTTAATGGGTTCAGATAGTTTCTGTGTAGATACATAGTTGGAAATTGGATACCTTGACCTTCGTTCCTCAATTTCTGGAGAGTACCTATTTGGTGGCTTTCCACGATTATGCTTGAAAGGTAAGGTCTAACCAGCAGAGATATCCATATCATTATTAGTTGGAAGTGTAATGGGAGAGTTTACCTTAGGGATATTCTCAGGAGATGGTTCTTCAGGTACTGAGTAGTGGGGGGGATTCTTGTTCAGCTTTAGGTGGGGTTGATGTGTTAGCTTCATGTGGGGTTGATGTAGATGTTGCAAGTGTAGATGTATCAAGTTTCCCACTGAGTTGTTAGGGTTTTGTGGCCTGTGTAAAGGCAGTATCAGAAGGAGAGTTAAGATTAGAGGATATCCCTGTAGTGAGGGATTTTCCTGATGTTTTTCTCAGGGATTTGCCAGGACTACCTCCTGATCGTGAGGTAAAGTTTACTATTGATTTAGTTCTGGGGACAGCGCCGATTTCGAAAGCGCTGTACATGATGGCATCGACGGAATTAAAAGAATTGAAGCATTGGTATTATTTGTGAAAAAGAAAGATGGGTCGATGAGAATGTGCATTGACTACCGATAAATTAATAAAGTGACTATCAAGAATAAATATCCACTTCCCCGCATTGATGATTAGTTTGATCAACTACAGGGGACACAAGTTTTCTCGATGATAAATTTACGATCTGGGTATCATCAGGTAAAGGTCAGAGCATAGGATGTTTCAAAACAACATTTAGGGCTCAGTATGGCCACTACGAAATCTTGGTTATGCCGTTTGGACTGACAAATGTTCCTGCAGTGTTTATGAATTTGATGAATTGGGTATTCCACTAGTATTTGGATCAGTTTGTGATAGTGTTTATCGATGATATACTGGTATATTCAAAAAGCCCAGAAGAGCATGAGGAACATCTGAGGATAGTACTTTAGGTACTGAGGGAAAGGAAACTGTATGCGAAATTCAAGAAATGCAAGTTCTGGCTAGAGCAGGTTACCTTTCTTGGACATGTGATCTCCAGGGGTGGTATCTCAGTAGACCCGAGTAGGATTGAGGCAGTAGTAGATTGGGTACGACCGAAGAATGTGCAGGAAATCAGAAGTTTCCTGGGATTAATTGAATACTACCTTAGGTTGTTGATGGTTTTTCCAAATTGTTGGTTCGTTGACTAGATTGACTAGGAAAGGGGTGAAATTTGAGTGATCTAATGAATGTGAGCAGAGCTTTCAGGAGTTTAAGCAATGACTTATCACTGCAGCGGTGTTGACCATTCCTTCAGGTGAAGGGGGTTTCGTGATTTATAGTGAAGCATCGCATAAAGGGCTCGATTGTGTTTTGATGTAGAAGAGGAAAGTTATAGCTTATGCTTCACAATAGTTGAAAGAATATGAGAAGAATTACTCTACCCATGATCTGGAGTTAGCAGTAGTGGTATACGCACTAAAGATTTGGAGACATTATCTTTATGGGGGTAGGTGTGATATTTTTGCTGATCCCAAGAGTTTGAAATACTTTTTTCACACAGAAAGAATTGAACATGAGACAGAGGAGGTGGTTAGAACTGATAAAATATTACGAATGCACCATCAGTTAGCACCCGGGAAAGGCAAATGTGGTGGCTAATGCTTTAAATTGGAAGTCAGTGGTTGCATCAGTATCTACGATGGTGATACAACATCCGGTTTAGATGGATCTGGGGAGATTGGGGATAGAACTCGTAGAGGATGATCATCAGACATTTATCTCCAATTTGGTGTTGCAACCGACTCTACAAAAAAAAAAAAAAAAAAAAAAAAATTAAAGCAACACAGGGGAGTGATGCGGAGTTGGTGGAACTTATAGAGAAAGTATAGGATGGTTTGGAAGAGGATTTTAGTATTTCAGATGATGGAGCCTTGAGGTTCCGTACCAGGTTATGTGTACCTGCCGATCCTGAGATTAAGAAAGTAATTTTGGAGGAAACCCACCAATCCTATACAGTACATCCTGGTAGCACTAAAATGTATAGGGATCTTCAAGAATCTTTTTGGTGGAGTGGAATGAAAAGATAGAATGCGGAATTTGTAGCATAGTGTTTGACATGCTAGTAGGTAAAAGCTGAGCATCAGAAACCGACAGGATCATTGCAGCTACTGTATATTACTAAGTAGAGGTGGAAGCATATAGCGATGGATTTTGTCATTGGGTTACTGCTTGCAGTACATGGATAGGACACCATTTGGGTAGTAGTAGATCGAATTAAGAAAACTACCCATTTTCTACCTATCAGAATTAACTACTTCTTAAAAAAATTGGCAGAATTGTACATTCAGGAGATAATGAGGATGCATGGTGTGCCTGTGTCCATAGTTTTAGATCGAGACCCATGGTTCACATCCCATTTCTGGAGGAGTTTGCAGGAGGCCATGGGTTCTTAGTTGTCATTTAGTACCACATTTCATCCTTAGACAGACGGACAGACGGAGAGGACGATACAGATATTGAAGGATAAGCTATATGCATGTGTGCTGGACTTTGGAGGCAGTTGGTTATGGTTTATTCCACTTGCAGAGTTTAAATATAATAACATCTATTAGGCCAACTGAAATAAGGAATAGCTTCCTACGAGGGGGGGTGAATTGGATTCTTTTTAATTTTTAATGATTTTTAAGCTTTTGATTTTAATATCTAGAGAAACAAAATATATGAGTGATAAACACACTTAAAAACACTTGAAATTCAAATTCATAAGTCAATTAATGAAATCCAAGTAATTCAATCACTCAACCAAGAATATTAGAGATTTGGTCAATTTCCCTGTAAGCTTTTAGAATGCACCTCTCTTGATCAAGATTTCCGCAGATTAACCAACGTACTCCCTTTTGGGTTTCCGCAAACGGTTAATCAAAATGTACTTTCTAAATTTCAAGTACCTTTGTTTCTTTCTCACTTAAAAACCTGCAACTTGCACTTTTAAACCATACAATGATAACAAGTAAAGAATATAGAATAAAGCAGAGAGAAAAAAACAAGATTTTTTACGAGGTTCGGCTTCAACACAGCCTACGTCCTTGCCCTTGGCAAAATACCAAAGGGTTCCACTATATTAGTTCCGTTACCGGGTGGAGCAACACTTGTTTACAACCGCTCCTTCTGTTAGGCTAGAGCTTGCCTTTCCAAACAATAATCCTTCGTTTGGTCCTACAATTCAACAGCTCTGAATTGTCTAAGAATCAAAATAAAGAAATTTTGTGTACAAAAGAAAAACTCTCACAGTAGAGTAAATTTGTACAATGATCAGCACAATGATACTTTAAGGTAATTCAAATATAAAAAATTTGAAGCTCAATACTTAGTATGAATTACCAAATAATTTTCAAAGAAAATGAAAGATTTTGATTTTTGAGAGTTTTGCTTCAAAGTATAAATCGATAGTAAATAAGTAGTTTAAGCACAAGAGAGTTTTAGATCCTTTGAGAATTTTGAATACTTGAAGATCGCTTGATCTAAAAAAAAACTTTGAAAAGTTGCTTGATCTAAAAACTTTGAAGATTACTGAATCTGAAGACTTTTGAAGATTACTAGATCTGAAAAAATTTGAGGATTGCTTAATTTCAAAAGCCTTTGAATATTGCTTCAAAAAATAATCATATAAAACCTTTGAAGTTTTTGACTATTTATAGATGTTTTAGAAGCTATCCATTACTCCCAAAGATTTCTAAAAATCATTTCCAAGTATTTTGAAATAAATATGTTCAAAAATGTGGTTTAAAAAATCTTCCCGTTGAGAGATTTAATGCCAACGTTCGAGTGGTAGTCGCCTACCACGATTTGGCAGTCGCTTGTCACAGAGCAATCTCTCAACACAGAATGCTGGTAGTCGCCTGGCTTGTTCACGTAGGCGCCTGACAGGTTTAGGCAGTCGCCTGTCTAGCTACTGACTTTTTTGAAAAACCTTCTATTTAATTTGGCAGTCGCCTGACCTTTTATTATTTCAAAAAATTTTCTTTCCTCAAAACCTTTCTTTTTATTGATTATAAAGATATTCTTTAGAGTATATATATAAAGATATATTTTTGAATTTCTAAAAGTTTCAAACCACTTCATACTTGAGATTAACTTTGAAGTACTTACATTTAGAATATCCTTGAAAAAATATATTTCCTTTTAGCCTTCAATCTTGTTCTTCCATCATCTTTGTGGTTTTAATCTTTCCTTTGAGCTTTCCACAGTAACTTTGTTCTTCATGCTCTTTATAATCCATAAGTGTTCTTCAATGATTCTTTGTAATCCATAAACTTCCTTATCCACTTGAGCATTGTTACTTTCCTGAAAAACTTTTACTTGAAACATATTAAACATATCATTGATTTGTTATCATCAAAATAAGAATTGTAAGTCTTATTAGGCCAACAACAGTATTGAGATGGAACCATTTGAGGCATTGTATGGTAGGAGATGCCGATCCCCATTGTACTGGGATGAGATTAGGGAGAGACAGATATTGGGGCCAGAGCTTATACAGTAGATTCAAGATAAAGTCAAATTCATCAGAGACAAGATTAGAACAACATAGAGTCGGCAAAAGAGTTATGCAGATACTCACTGACTAGAGTTAGAGTTTGACGTTGGAGAGCACGTAATTTTTAGGGTGGTACCATTTAAAGGAGTTATGAGATTTGGGGGGAAGGGTAAACTGAGCCCTAGGTATATTGGACCATTCCAGATTCTTGAAAGAGTGGGTCCAGTTGCTTACAAGTTAACTTTACCACTAGTTTTGACTAGAATTCACTATGTATTTCACGTTTCCATGTTGATGAAATACGTCCCCGATCCCTTCTATGTGATCAGATATAAGACACTGAAGCTCAGTAATGCTTTATCTTACAAGAAAATACCAGTGTTGATTTTGGATTGGAAAGAACAAGAACTGTATGAAAAGCATACCGCTGGTAAAAGTGCTGTGACACAACCATGTAGTAGAGGAAGTTTCTTGGAAATTAGAGGAGCAGATGTGTTAAAGATACCCATAACTGTTTAGTGGGAACCAAGATTAAGTTATGAAATTGAATTTGTATAGTATAGGTAATATTTTGGTTTTAATGGTTTTGGAAATTTTTTTTTTCATTGGTTGTAATCTCCTAGAACCCCTATGTAACCAGGGTATTCCTCATCCATAAGTGAGGATAATTAATAAAATGGTGGTGTTTTTCTTTAAGATTGGAAATGTGATGATTGACAAATTTCTAGGAAAAAATTTTATAAAGGAGAGGAGAATGTAGAGACCTGGAAAATTAAATTAATAAAAGTAATGAAGAAAGAGAGAGGGAAGAAAAAGAAAGGGAAGGAAAATTTAAAAAGGGAGAATAACAGGGCTTCATCAACGAATCGAGGGTCTTCGTCGATGAATGTTCCATAGTTTTTAGCGACGAAGTACACGTGTCCCTTCGACGAGGAAATACTGAGAGTTTTGGGAGTTTTAGGGAAATTTCAAGTTCATCAATGAAATAGCCTCCTCGCCGATGAATTGCCTTCATGCATTCATCGACAAACCACTTGAATTCGCTGACGAATTCCAGCCTATAAAGGGTGAAACCCTCATTTTTTAGCTCCATTTTCTCTCTCTCTCTCTCTCTCTCTCTCTCTCTCTCTCTCTCTCTCTCTCTCTCTCTCCCCACGACTCTCTCTCTCTCTCTCTTCATTTTCAACTTCGTTACAGTCCGGATTGACGATCGGGAGCTGCCACGAGGTTCTTGGGAAAATTTTCTACAACCTAGGCAGAGTAGATTTTCATATTTGAGTTTCAACACACCATCCCAAAACCAGGGTAAGTGAGATACTTTAAGGGTTTTAAAGTTGATTTGGAGTATATAGAGTTTAGGGATTTCTAAATGATAATTGTTATGGGAGTTGGGTTGTTTAATTTGAAAAAAATGTGATTTTTAGGATTTTGAGTTGGGAATGCCGAGAAGTGTCAGATTTAGGGTGTTAGTGGACTTCTGAGTAAGTCAGGTAAGAGCAATAAATTATAACAGTATTTTTCTAAAAATTATGGGTTGATAAATATGAGAAATGAAATTATGTTATTTTACTTGAAATTTATTATGATATAAATATCAGATGAAATTTGTGTGGCATATGATTTATATTGAGAAATGTTTAAATTGGGTTAAATGATTTGCTTTGAAAATGTGAAATGAGATATGAGATTTGAAATGGGGAAAAATGATGAAAGTGAAATGCACTGAAAGATGTGTATCTTTTGAGAAATGATGAATATGAGATATGTATATGGTAATATGAAATGAAATGAGTTGTGAATATTGAATTGTGAAAACTAAGTTGAGAATGCTGATTATGTGAATATTTCAATGTTAATACTGTAATGCAGACTTTGAAATGTGAAAAAGAGAAATGAAAATATTGCAACGTAAATACTGCAATACGAATGTGATATGAGTATACTAAAAATGTGAACATTACAAGGATAATGCTGCAATCATAATAATGATATGAGAAGATGAAATTGAGAATATGTGAATGTTTGTATTGTAATGTGAATACTACAATACAGATATTGAAATATGGAAATGAGAAATGTGAATATTGCACCGTTAATTCTGTACTATGAATATTGAATTGTGAGAATTGAAATGTGAAATTCTGAAATAGGAATACAGACATGTGATTGATGAAATGTCAATACTGCATAATGATTACTGGTATGTGGTAGTGATAATCCTGATGAATGGATATGGAAACCTTAAATATGAGTTGTGATATAGAGAACAATACCGTTGCTAATGGAGTTAGCGCAACCACACGGGCTCGTAGAGTGTGTGGCGTGATAGTAGACTGAGTTGTATAGTAGATTTGTTGTGCCCCCTGAGTCCGAATTAGGACTTTTCGCCAGCCAGTCATACTACAGACATGGGATATATAATGATATTTGACCTAACCGGGTCGGCTAACCGCGGTTAGGTCCAACCTTTGGGCCGCACAACCCTATTCATGGGGGGAAGCATGACGTGGAGAGATATCATTAGGGCATCCATGAGTATAGACACGAATGTATCGGTAACTGAGGACACTCATGAGCTAGATATGGAAATGGAAATGAAAAGGAAATGAAAATGGAAATGAAATGAAAATGGAAACGAGAATGAAAATAAGAAATGAAATAGTGTAAGTTAATAAATAATTAAAGCAAAGTAAAACACACAACCTGAGGGCTTACTGAGTAAGGTGAGTGCTCTAATTAGTATCAATTCTAGTTGAACCCGAGTTAATCGGGCTAGGATGCAAATGATATCAGGGCAGAGGGAAGCTATTTGTATGGGCAGGTAAACTTCCTTATCCTCGGAAACTTCGCTAGTAATTATGGGTTGCGTGCATATTGTTTTGGAAATGAAAGTAAAAGCTTATAAAAGCTTGTATTGTATATCTATATGATTATGATTGTGGAAATAATATATTTTCTTAGAAGATATTATTACTAAACAAATATATGTTATGATATAATGAATCTCATATTGCCACACACTGTAGATAATTTATTCCGTCTTACTGAAATGTGTCACACCCAATCTTTTAAATATTTTAGGAAACTGTGATAGAGGTTCGAGATTGAGGGGAGCAGATACCCTGGGTAGACAGGGTGAGTATTTTGAGTTAGGAAAGTTTGATTCCCCTAGAGTTTCTGTGGTTGATTTGTATATATGGATGGTTGGTACTCTGGTATGCATATTCGCTGTGATATGTATATATATGAAATGACTTTCGCTGATAGGTTAGTGTATATGTGTATGATTATGTACCCAGTACCCACTTTCGGGTTGGGTTATGTATGATGGTATCAGAGGTTGACGTGGCCGATATATGATTATATGATTTATGT
The DNA here is from genome assembly GCF_029873635.1 of Malania oleifera. Lineage (NCBI taxonomy): Eukaryota > Viridiplantae > Streptophyta > Magnoliopsida > Santalales > Ximeniaceae > Malania > Malania oleifera. The sequence goes on from NC_080422.1 coordinate 21,981,295, forward strand.
TTTATATGGGAAAAATTGTATGGAAAATCAAGACGTCACATTTTGAGTTAAGTAAATCCTAGAAGATGATTATACATTTATTTCTCAGTAAAATATATTTTTCCCAGGCAGTTATTATATCATGAATTATCACTCAAAATTTGTGGCATGAGTATGATTATTCTTACGACATAAATAAGCTTGATAGAATATTTTATGATGATACACAACAAATTATGAATTTATACAGATTTATGATAAGATATGATTTAGATAGATTTATGATATGACAGGATTTAGACAAATTCATGATATGATAGGACTTATACAGGTTTATGATACGATGATTTTTCACTGAACTATGAATATGACAGGTTTTGTACTAATTGTGAATATGATGAATTTATACCGAATTGTGGAAATAAGTCTGTACTGAGGCCGATGGGGAGGAATGCTCAAGATGGAGATTGTGTTGTGATGTTTGTACTGAGGCCGATGGGGAGGAATGCTCAGTATGGGAATTATGTTGTGATGTCTGTACTGAGGCCAATGGGGAGGAATGCTCAGTATGAAAATTCGGTTGAGAAGTATGTACTGAGGTCGATGGGGAGGGATGCTCTGTGAACCATGCGTTGAGAAGTAATTATGAATTTTGTTTAAATATATAGGTGTGAGTACATTTTTACATGATATCTTAGTTAGATTAATTAATTATTGGATGTATTCTTGCTATATTAAAACTCATTTGGCACACACTGATATTAATGTGTTCCGTCTTACTAAAAAGTGTCTCACCCCGAATATTAATTTCAATGTTTTAGGAAATCCAAGGAACCAAGCCTAGAAAGCCCAGGGCAGGACTAGATAGAGTAGTTCAGGGTAAGTACTTGTGAGACATAGCTATGTATATAGATGTACTCATTTGTATATCGGGATGTATTATGGATTTTTGGGGATATATGTATGTCATTATGGTGACATTAGAACTCTCGTATTGTATTTGGGGTTTATATATTTTATGTTTCTGATGTGTTGTTTAATATGAGTTATGGTATCAGAGATTATGTATGGAGAATAGAACTCTGGGTCCCACTGGGTTTGGGGTGTTAGAGTTATGGTATCAGAGATTATGTATGGAGAATAGCACTCCAGGCCCCACAAGGTTCGGGGCATTACAACTTAAGTCTCACTCTCCTAAACATAATTTTCTTTAGACATGTAATTAGTTATATCACTACAACCCTATGGGTCATATCCCGGTTTTGATAATGACAAATACTCAGGTATTTAATATGGTTATCTAGTTCATGTGCAGGTTTATATTAGCAGATATACTAACGACACATGAAGTAAAGCTTGAAGACCTTGAAGATCATTCTTATTATATTTCATTATTATTCATTTTGGGTTTGTAATAATAATTAGGAGAAAAAGGTCTGTACTATTTAATGCATATCATGCATGTAGGGACTACAAGCTCAAAGACCTTAGTTAGACTTTAGGCACCTACATAGACCATAGAAAGACCTTAGGGAACACCCTTCGGTCGACCAACGCCGAATTTTTTTGGTGTCTTGAAAAAGGCCTAGAAATGACTCTAGGACACTCACTCATGCACTTATATATGTTAGTCATTTGAATAGGGTGATTGTTAGTTGAAACATGATTGAAATGCACTAAATGTGCACCCTCGGTCAACTGGCACTTCATGTACATTTTGCCCTTGGTCGACCAACCAAGGACTGGGTTAACTAGTTGACCACAACTTGGTCAACTGAACTCTTGCAGTTCATTTGACCCCGATCGACCGAACTCCCCTGAAGTCAACTTTATTAACTTCTTGGTCAACTGAGCATACTTTGTATATCACCAACTTGGTTGACCGAGTTCCCACGTGTGGGAACTCAACTATCTGGTCGACCGACCAGCTCAGTTCAATATGGTCCCGGTCGACTGAACCTTGAAGGATAGGAAAATCGCCTTTGGACATACAAGTCCGTTCGACCAAACTTGTAGTTCATTTAATGCCTGATCGACCGAACTTCAAGAAATTCAGTCAACCAAACTTGTCTTGGTCGATTGATGCTCTTGGGTTGCCCCATATTTTTTATCACGGTTAAAATACTTAAATGGGGTAAATTAGGGTTAAAATGATTTAAAATAATATTAATAATATCCTGTATGTCCTAACGACTATAATTTGCCCAACTTCTATATATAAGGGCTCATTTGCAAAAATTAGGCATAGATTAGCAAGATCATTAGTGAAAAATCCTCTCAATATCAAAATCCTATTTTGCCTATAATACTACCATATACTCTCAAACCTTCATTCCCTTGATACATCCTATCCTTGTGAGAGTGGTACATTGTGTTATTGATTAATATAGTTTGCTCATACTCCCATTTGTTTGGTTGTTTATTTGATATTGCTATTGGGGAGTTAAGCAAAGAGTTATCCCACAGATTTTACTTGATAAATCTTGTGTTGGGAAAAACTCACTAGCTTGAGGATCTTAGCATTGTCATTGCAAGATTCCTTAAAACTTTATTTATTTTTTTGTGTGCAAAATATTTTACAAAGTTAGATTTCAAACAACTCTTGTGCTAAATACATTTGGGAAAAAACTTTTGAGTTGGTTTGAACATTATTGCTAGCACCTTTGAAACACGAATATGATATTGAGATTTGATATACTTTGCTTAGTTTCAAAGGTTAGCTTGTAATACACTCTTGTGCTTGATTAGATAAAGTCATTATTCTGAGTGTTGATTGCACACGTAAAGCACCGAGCTTATAGTTCATACATAGTTGAGGTGCATTGATTAGATATTGCGCATATTGTAGTACATAATATGCTTAGTTGAGAAGCACATTTCCGTGTACGTAAATTCATATTTATTGTATTCCAGGTGTGAGCCTGAAGAGGGAGACTAGTCCTGTGAAATAGTCCCAGATTGGCTTAGACTCGGATAGGAAAGTTAGGTGCACCATCCTGTTAAGGTGTAGGTTGAGGTCAGCCTCTCTAAGTGACCTGGCTGTAAAGGTTAAGGTCAGCCTTGTGGTAATTGACCTAATTGTAATCGGTGCTTTCCACCCGTTAAGTGAGCCTTTAGTGGAATCCTTGGGCTTGCGAGTTAGAGGTGGGGACGTAGACACAGTTGGCCGAACTCCGGTAGCATATCGTGTGTCTTGTTTATATTTCTGCACTTTATATTTACTGCACATGTATGTTATGGTGTGAATGATGTGCTTGATTTAAATTTCCATACAGTATATTATTGGTGCATTTGGAATTGCATAGAAAAACCCTAGGTTGTATTATACAGGTATTTTATTTAACCTAGGAAATAAATTTTAAAATTCCAATTCATCCCCCTCTTGGGAATATACCAATTCTAAAATATTGGGAAATGAACGACTGCGGTCAGAGGCAGTGATTAGAGACGGCCGGTCAAAGGCAAGCAACGGCTAAAGGCAGTCGGGCAGTTATGGAGAAGAAATACAAGAAGTTTTTCTGATGTGAAGGATCAACTAATAATAGTTGCAATTATAGAGAATACTCAACTGTTGATATACCAAGGCTGCACAAGAAGTATTTTTTATGTGAAAGATTTACTTGTAGTGGCAATTACAGAGCATACTCAACTCTTGATAGGCCAAAGACCACTTAAAAATAGTGGCTCTTATACCATATTTAGAGAGAGAGAGAGAGAGAGAGAGAGAGAGAGAGAGAGAGAGAGAGAGAGAGAGAGAGAATACAAAAGAAAAGAATTGTATTGAATGGTGTAATTTGTATATGAGAGTGGTATCCTATTTATAGTCTATTTTAAGGGAGAGGTTTGTTCATCAACTCGATATGAGACAAGTGTTATATACATTAACAATAGGAACAAACACAACTAGTTTTGCTCATCTACTATACCTATTGGGGTGAAACTACCAAAATAGCCCCCACCTTTTTCCAACTCAGTTTTTGGCTTCAACCTACTGGGGTTGGTCTGTTGTGCGTTTTGAGTGGGGCTTGTCTTCTCTACATTTACTGCCAAGGGAAGTCATCCTTCTTTTCTACATACCTTTTATTTATTTAACGTATTTACTAGATGTCGACTCCCCAATTTTAACTAGGCCTCCCCAAGGTAACCAGGTGCAATAAACTTGGCTTTGAACCCAACATGCTCCTGAATTTTAGAATTAAGACCCTGAATCCCCATAATGCTCAAATTTGAGTATTTTTTATGTCAAACCGAGTTTTGTAGTTTTCATTTGAGCCCCTGATAGAGTCCATTAAATTGTTAATTTTTTTTTTTCACGAAAATTGAGTCTTCTCGAACCTTGGTTTTGTTATCCTAGTGTAAGTCCTTTTAGCTGCGAAATTAGTCCCTGTAAAATTCAATACAAATTTCCTTTAGGACTAGGTATTGTGGTTCGAGTATTAAAAAACTATATAAAAAAAGTCCATTTGAATCATGGGGTTTCAGTTATGTTTAAATCTCAAAATTAGTTTTCAAAGTTTGTTTTCTTTTATCAAGTTTTCCCATTAAGCCCCCATATTCCTTAGTTAAATTCCAGTCTAAAATTCCAATTTATTTCCTTTATTAGGCTTTTAGATTTCTGAGTCATATAGTCAAGTTTTCTTAGAACTTGGAGTTAGAAATTTTAATTTCCAAAGTTTTTGGTTTCGGGATTTAATTCTAAAATCAGGAATTTTGGCAAGATTTGAAATCAATTTGGAACTGTTCATGCCACTTAGTCAACCCTGGAGTCAAAATTAAAATACCTCACAAGCTTCATTTAGTAACATGCACATGCACAGTGAGGTGCATGCAGGGGGAACGTTACATGAAGGGGGTACGTACATACATACATAGAGAGTAAAATGAACAAGTGTACAAACAATGGTCGCAGGGAAAGTTGCTCTGGGGTACATCTGTATACATAGGGAATAAAAAATACATGCAAATTCTATAAAAACAAATACAGAAATATAATAAGGATTCCATGCCAACCATTCTTGTGCTGCCACCTGGAGGCAGCCCAAAAAGCGCGCAAGTCCTGGGTTGCCACTTGGACCTTCACCCGAGCACAGAAAGGAAAAGGGCACAATTAGTTAACAAAAATTCAAAAAACAAGGAAATAAATCACATGTAGGTTGTTAAAGGGAATTATTCCCTGACACAGTTCGTTAGAGAGGAACATTGCTGAGGAAATTGGCGTCAAAAGCCACCCTAGACTCCCTATAAATAGGGAGTTGCACTGTAGAAAAAGGCACCACCTCGGAGAGAGTAGTTGAACCTTGCAGAAATCAAAAGAGAGAGAGAGAGAGGGAAATTAAGAAAAGTGAGGAAAACCTTGCGATAAATTGCAGAGAGCAAAGAATTCAGAGGGTTAGACAAGTGAAACTCTGCTAAATTGCAGAGCCGGGAAGGAGAGAAGAAGAGGAGCAATTCAGAATTGAACCGAACTAGTCACCAGACCAAACACCAAAGTAAAGCATTCAGACAGGCTCTGAGAGAGGGAAAGAATATTCGAGGAGTACAAGATTGTAGGTAATTTCCCTTTCCTACTTCAATCCTTAATTGTTAAAGTGTATTAGTTTGTGTGTAGGTTTCCCCATTTTAATTCCCAGTTCAGGACTAAACCCGAACAAAACCTCTCGGAACCTGAACCCGAGTCCGGTTCCTTGTGAACCACACCCCGATCTCCTAGACTTGAATAGGAGTTCAAGTCTGAGCCCTTGATACCCACCAGATCTTGAGCTTAGACCCGAAACCCAGATTTTGTTTCAAAGCCAAGCCCATTTGAAAATTTGTCCCTGGCTCGTTTGAAAAAAACAAACCGGGCCTTGTTTTAAAAAGTGAGTGGACCAGCCCATTCTATAAAAAACAAACCAAGCCCTGTTTTAAAAAGTGGGTGTGATGGCCCGTTCAAAAAAATGAACTAGGCCCTATTTTAAAAAGCGGGTGGGCCGACCCGTTTAAAAAAATGAACCATGCCATGTTTTAAAAAGTGAATAAACTAGCCCGTTTTAAAAATAAATAAACCAAGCCCTGTTTTAAAGAGTGAGTGGGCTGACCCATTTTTTTTTTTTTAAATAAACCAGACCTGTTTTAAAAGTAACCCGACCCTTGTTTTTAAAATACAACAGGGCTGGCCCAACTCACTTCTTAAAACAACTAGGTCCAACTCACCCAAGCCCACGATTACAAGCCCCTTTAAAGCCCACACGTGACTAGGACATGTGACAGAGCTCACGTGGCTCACTCAAGGTCACCCAAGTTCACACAACCCACCCAGGTTGATTCGTGTGAGTCAACCTTGACACACACTCACCGAGTCGGAGATGAGTTGACTTGTCTTCGATCTCACCAAACTCGTTTGAAACCCTAACACCTCAACATCAACATACAAAGTGTAACTGATACATCACTAGTATTTTTCACAATGAAAAGAAAACAAAAACTGTAAATAAAAGAGGGAAAAGGAATACTTAGCTTGTCTTCGACAACTTGATTAGTTGAACCCGTGTTCAGCCTAGCTCCTGGGAACACTCTTTGGTGTTCATGAAGCGACCTTCGGTCTGGCGCCTCAGAGGGCCGCCAGAGGTCTGAAAGAATCTAGGAGAAGTAGAGAAGAGGAAAGGTTAGGCCTTTGGAGACTGAAAATTAGAGAAGGAAAAAAAAAAAAAGAAGCAGAGAAGAGAGTAGGTCAAGTCTTTAGAAACCAAAAATCAGAGAGAGATAAATAGAGAAGCAGAGAGAGAAATAGAAAAGCAAAGAAGATAATAGATCGGATCTTTAGAAATTTGAAAATGGGGAGGGAGGGAGAGAGAGAGAGAGAGAGCACTCCATAGAATAGGAAATGAATGAAGCAAAAAAATTGAGTTTAAGTAGATTGTCCTAGGAGCCCTAGGATCACACCATGTGGCAAATTCATATCCATTCAATCGGAGAGCTACGTGTCATCCTTTAAACCACATGATTAGCGTTTCCTTAGAACGCTCCGGATGAAGCCACATCGATCACAGGTTCATCACCGTTCGATCTGTTTTACCTTGGACAACTATGATCCCATCAACGTATGCATCTCTTGTACACTTAATCACCACCGCCCGATCTTTATAGTGCATCAATGGCTTGGATCATCTGTTTCAGGTGTCATCATGAAGGCTTGCACACTCCTCCACTCACTAGGCAACATGTGGTGCTTTTGCCCCCAAGTCATTAATGCTTCCCGCGGCTTTTTGCGAACCATCAGATCTTCTCCCTTCTGGCCTTCTGGACGTCTCAAATCTTGCCACGTTGATAGGTCATGAGCTCCTCTGTTACCCATCGTTTGATCTAAGTATCTCTAGATGGTCCAAATCGTTTGCGGCAGGAGTCATTATGAAGCCCTGCACACCTGTTCGTGTGTTGACATGTAGCCGCTCTATCCCGCAGCAATTAATACCTGCCACGGTCCATCCCTTAGCCACTGGTCTCCCCTTTCAATGGACGATCTGGATCGCACCACGTCCCCCATCCTCACTTGCGGGCACCAGCCTGCCATAGCCCACCACGTGGAGCCCATGGCCTTGACCGGCCTTAAACTCGTCCTTCTCAGACTGGTCAACGTTTGACTGGTCCTGCCCCCTCCCTAAACCAGTTCTTACCAGTTTTTTTTTTTTTTATTTTAGTTTAAATAATTTCTTTTAAGCATCAAATAACCCCCAAAAAAATTCATAACATTTTTGAAAAATACCAAAAAAATATCAGAAAAATGAGAAAAACTCCCAAAAATATTTTAAGTCAAGTGAAGATAATTCTAACACATGCATGCATGCACATGCATATACACACCCACACACGTACACTTTCATTCACGCATGTCCACGCTCCTGCATTCTAACACTCACACACACACATGCATGCATGCACATGCAAGCACACACCCACACACGTACACTTTCATTCATGCACGTCCACACTCATGCATTCTAACACTCCCACACACATGCACTTTCATTCATGCATGTCCACACTCCTGCATTCTAACACTCACACACACACACACACACACACACACACACACACACACACATGCATGCATACACATGCAAGTACACACCCACTCACGTACACTTTCTATAATGACTAGAAGAAATTATGGTATTTTAAATAATGATAAAGAGGGAGAAAATAGAAGCGGAGAAAAGAAAATAAAAGGGGGCAGTAGGACTTTGTCGACGAACGCTTCGCGTTTGTCGACGACGCGCCATATTGGACTCGTCAACGAGGTTGCTCTTCGTCGACGAGGTGACGTGGCTTGTCAACGAAGGCCACAGTATAAATAGTATTAAACGTGAATTTTTGGTAGATTTTTCATGCAGAAACTCACTTTCTCTCTCCTCTTTGGTTTCTCTGCCTTCTCTCTTAATTTCTGGGCTGGATTTTTGCCAGATTGACGATCTGAGGCCACCACGATGCTCCTAGGGAAGTTCTCCCTAAGTCTGTCGGAGCGGATCCTCGGTGAGATGAAGTCGGAATTCCATTGCAATTTCAGGGTAAGACTTTCTACTCAATATTTGACTTTTTGATAGTTGGAGAAAGCGTAATACACGTAGAAATACTAAAGTTTAATTTTGGGGTATATCGTTTTTAGGGTGTTAAGCGGGGAGCCCTGCGGGTGCAGGGCGGATTATTCTAGGGGCTTTACAGGAATCAGGTAAGAGGATAAACTAAACTAATTATTTTATGAAAATATATGTATGATATTGAAATTAGGAATAGCTTCCCAAGAGGGGGGGGGGGTGAATTGGGTTTTAAAACTTTCTTTTAACTTCTTTTAAGAATCCTTAACTTCTTTAAACACTTAACCAATTCTTTAAGTTATTTGTTTAATTTCACCAATCACACAACAACTTAATTAAACAACCAATCAATTAAACACAATCTTCAAACCAAAAAATCAATTTACTTTCCAAGTACAAGTCAAACAACAAACAACCAAACCAAGATATAAAGTATTCAACACTTTGGTAATATAACAACTCAAGATGGTTGTTTGTTTATATTTGCCAAATTTGAACCAAGCCCTATAATAAATGAAAATTTATGCTTGCTAATGTAAAGCCCCATATAGATGAATCAAATCACTCTTTCCAAATATTTAGAACTCAAATAAACTCTTGGTAAATTTATCTTTGGGATGTTAACCAAGTAACGTACTCCCGTAAGGTTTCCGAAAGATATGGTGTAACCAACGTACTCCCTTTCGGTTTCCACAACCCAAATCAAAATTAAACCTTAAATTTGTTTGATTTTCCAGATATATGTAGTTTATATGATTCCCAAAATTTAAACCATCCATGCAATTTAAATATGCTGAAAATAAAGAGTAAGGGAAAAAGAGAATGAGACGGAGATTTTTATGAGCTTCGGCTTATACCGAGCCTAGGTCCTCACCTTTGGCAAACTACCAAAGGATTCACTAGTTCAGTTTTGTTGACGGATGGAACAACGCCGATTACAACACTCCTTGGTTAAGGCTAGAGACCACCTTCTCCAAACGATATTCTCTCGTTCGGTCACTCCTTACATAGGCTAGAGTCCGCCTTTCTAAGTAATGTCTCCTTACTTAGCCAACGATCCAAATGACCCTTGGAACGTCAAAGAACTATAAGAAACACAAGATAAGATTTGCATACAAGTATACTCTCTCAAAGAGAAAGTTAGTACAATTTCAGCACTATATACTTTGAATGTAAAATACCAATATGAAATACAATGAAGCTCAAGTGTAGAATTCACCAATATCCTTCTTAGAAGAGGATTAGAAGTAGGAATTCAAAGGAGGAAGAATTAGCACTTCATAATTTCTCAGCAAAATAAATTTGCAATGAGTGAGCAAGAGAGCTTTTGGAAGAACAACAGCGCTTTTAGCTTTACAAGCAGATTTTTCAATTCTTGGATTAATTTTGATTTGCAAAACCATGTATTTATAGGCTTTCAAACTTGTTTCCATGTTGCTAAAGTTTCCTTAAAGTTTTTCCCAAAATTTTAGAAAGTTTGGAGCTCAAACGGCTATATTTTAAAACATTAGAATTTAAAAAATATTCCCGTTAAACAGTGTTCAGTTGACTGAAGTTACAAGTTCAGTCATCTGAACTGCTACTGCCTGCTGCATATTCTGTCTAGAAAATCTTCAGTCGACTGAACTTAATCTTCAGTCCTCTGAAGTCATCTGTTCAGTCATCTGAAGTCCCTCCGTGAATAGTGTTCAGTTAACTGACAACAGTGACCCCGCTTCAGTGTTTTAGACATAACTTTTTATGTATAACTCCAAATTAGGTGTTCTTGGTGTCAAAAGAAAGCTAAGAGAAAATCATAAAACTTCATGTTCATCACTGTTTAAAATAATGAAGTTTTGATAGTGAAAAATACACCTGAATACAGCTGTATAAAAACTAACAACAAACAGAAAAACCCTTTTTGGTGCTTTTTATTCCAAAAATGATTCTAACCCTTTTAAAATAATTTTTGACTTTATAAAATTATTTTACAGATATTTTAAAAGGTATTTAGGTCCAAGAAGTTAACCTAAGGGCTTCAAAATATTGCAAACGATATTTTAGACATTTAAAGTATTTACATGAAAAATTCTAAAACTTTTCTCGGTTCTTGAGTCTTCATGTTTTGTTTCTTCAAGCTTCAAGCTTGCATATTCTTTAAGCTTTCTCACTTTGCTTTTCTTTGGCTCTTTGGACTTTAATATTAAACCTTGGCTTTCAACAACTCATTCATGTCTTCATATTCTTCAAGGTTTAATATATCATCTTTAAATCCATGCTTGGACTCTTTTAAGTTTCATTTGATCCTCTTAAGCACTTTGACCTTGCTTTCATCATATTTGATCCTTGTGGGCACTTTAACCTTGCTTTCTCATATATGAGTCCTGAAACAACATTACTCATACAAATATGTTAAATTCCACTTGTTTGTTAGCATCAAAACAAGATAAGAAGATTTTAAGCCTTGTAAGGCCAACAGATATTACAACATTTGATTTCAGAAAATAAATAAATAAATATATATATACACACACAATATGTTGGGAAAAACTACTGTAAATGAAAATATAATTTGAATATACGTGAAACTTAATTTTGTGTGGCATGAGTCAAATTTATGATGTATATATATACAATATGTTGGGAAAAACTAATGCAAATGACAATATAATTTGAATATACGTGAAACCTAATTTTGTGTGGCATGAGTCAAATTTATGATGAATTACTGTTTTCTAGGAATATGATAATGATATGGTTTTATAATGAAAAAATGGCATACGAGCCGAGAATTTTATATGATTTGTCGATGTACGGACCGTGTTATGTATATGATTTGTCGGCGTACGTGCTGTGCTATGTGTATGATTTGCCAATGTACATGCCATGTTATGTGTATGATTTGTCAGCGTATGGGCCGTGCTATGGATATGATTTGCCAGCGTTCGGGCCGAGCTATGGTAAAATGTGAAATGTTGGCGTACGAACCTGATGATTTTATGATATAATATATATATATATATATATATATATATATGAAAAATGATGTGATGAAAATGAGTTGGCATTGAATAATATGAAATATCCACATATCACAGTTTCATTATATGTTATATGTATCAGAACCTGGTTGACTTGGTCTAGGCTAGTACTTGCACAGTACCAATGCTATGTGTTTATGATTTACCATGATATTTGTGTTAACGCCGCTGTATGAAGTGGTGTGAGATTGGATGGTTGATGTGGTTTTAAGAAGTGTGAGCGCCCCTAGTGTACGGACCAGATCTGACAGACCCATCGGACTTACAAACTATACTTTTGAGTTGGCAGTGGTTAGCCAACCATTGTTAAGTCTCGCCTTCAGGTCACATAACCCAGTCATGTGTGGGTAATACATGACATTAGCCAGCTAACCTACCAGGATTTCGTATTATAGTTATATGAGATGAATTATGCTTATGAAATTATGTATGTTCTGTCATGATATGAGAATATATGTTTCCCAAATATGATACAGACAGTTATACTGATATGTTCATGTATGATTTTATATAGAACACATAAGTACTCATGTTGCCACACACTAGTATTAGTTTATTTCCTTTACCGAGAGGTGTCTCACCCCGAATTACATGAAACTTTCAGGAGCCCTTGATAGGAGAGCGGGTAAAGCTTCACTGATATAGTACTGTTGATCTGCCCTCTCTGAAGGATAAGTTTTGGTGGGAATGGTTGGATTTTTGTGGGAAATGTCCCTAGGACTTTCTTTTTGGGATGGATATATATCTAAATATAATGGATGTAGTAACTCTAGTATTGAGATGGATGGTTTTGTATTTATAATATTATGATTTTATGTTTCCTGCTGCTTAGGCTTCCGTTATGTGTCTTTGTTTTATCCCCCATGGGTCCAGATGGATCATGATATGTAGTGTTTTTTTATATTGATTTTAATATTATGGAAAAATGTATGGAAATTAAGCAGGTCGTTACAGTCTGGTATCAGATTCTAAGTTGCTAGGTTCTGTAGACTTTAGAATGCAGTCGAAACGTTACCAGAATATAAGAAAATGATTTAAGGATTTGTTCTACAGTCTAGAGGCAGGACTTCTGTGGTAGTTTCTGTGTTTTTCCTAGGGTGACGATTTCAGGAAAATCATAGTAAGCTATTGTCGGGTTGTGTTCCTAAAATGTAGAACTGGATTTAGAAATAAGATGGGGTTATTAAGATAAAGAACTATGTTAGGTGAGTGAAATATGGGAATAGGTATCTAAATCATATTTATTGTTTTTCAGGATAGACCTTGGAGGAAGTAGTGCCCATGCGAGTGGTAGTGATGGAGAGGGGCCCTCGACTGCAGGCGTGGCTGATTCTGACACAGTTTTATGTAGCATGACTTAGCAGGTTATGACTGAGATCGCTAGGAGCTCTAGAGAGCAGGGAGATTTGTCTGCAAGGCATGGGTGCACGATCAAAAAGTTTACTAAGATGAATCATCCGGAATTTTCGGGAGGAGTCAATCCTGCAGCCGCTGAGAACTGGATGCAGGAGATTAAGAAAGTCTTGGTCGTATTGCAGTGTACTAAAGAATAGAGGATCCTCTTCGCCACATATAAACTGACAAGGGAGGCTGAGAGGTGGTGGACTGCTGTGAGACTGCTGGAGCAGCAAAGGACTACGCCGATAACCATGACTTGGGATCGGTTTAAGGAATTGTTCTTTGATAGAAATTTTCTAGCTACTGTTTGGGAGGCTAAAGTGGAGGAGTTCCTGAGTCTGAAGTAGGGATAATTATCGATCCAGCAGTATGCAGCGCATTTCATCGAGCTCTCTCGTTTCTCCCTGTACATTGTCCCTGATGAGGTGAAGAAAGCGAGGCAGTTTGAGAGAGGCTTAAGGCGGAGTATATTCAAGCAGGTGGTAGTGCTACGGATCTAGGATTTTGCTGAGCTAATCGAAAGAGCAGCCTTGGCTGAGGTTGGTGAGCGTTTGGATGTTGAGGAGCAGGGACAGAGGAAGAGATCTGCATCTTCGGGCTACTAGCAGGGTCAGTGAAGAAGAGGAAACCATGATAGAGGTCGGAGACAGGAGACTGGAGGACGCGAGGTTCAAGCAGTGCAGGATTCCCTTGTCTGCCAGACTTGTAGGAGAAGACATTGGGGAGAGTGTCGAGCAGGTGGAGTTGTCTACTACCGCTGCGGTAGGCAAGGTCATATGGTGCAAGATTGCCCTACACCACCAAATGCAACTCTTGCTCCCAAACCATACAGGGGAGGTTATCAGGCGCCACAAGGGGGCTAGCAGAGAAATACCGCTCCAGCTAGAGTGTTCACTCTGACGCTGGGTACTGCTGAGATAGCTGGCGACATGGTGACAGGTATGGTTATTATACTTTCTTTTAAAGTTATTGCATTATTTGATTCAGGGGCTACACACTCGTTCGTATCTTTGTGGTGTGTTAAATTGTGTGGGGCTGAAACACAGTTATTAGATATTGACCTGTTGGTATCTACACTGACTATATCAGCAATGAGATGTAGTAGGGTGCTTCGGGGTTGTTCAGTTGATATATATGGGAAAATCTTGTCTGTCGATTTAATAGTGCTGGATATGCACGGGGTCGATGTGATCTTCGGCATGGATTGGCTAGTAGCTAATTTTTCCAGTATTGAATGCCATTCATGAGAAGTGATATTCAAACCCTTAGGAAGTGTAGAATTCAGGTTTGTAGGGTCGCGAGTGCAATCTTTGCCCTAGTTGGTTTCAGCTATCTAGGCTAGGAGACTACTGCTGAGTGGTTGTCAAGGATTTGTGGCAGTTGTGAAGGAGATGTCAGGGAATGAATTGAAACTTGCTAGCACACCTATAGTAAAAGAGTTTACAAATGTGTTTCCAGATGAGTTACCAGGCTTGCCACCTGACCATGAGGTATATTTTCCTATTGATCTACTTCCAGGTACAGCGTCAATTTCTAAAGTACCTTATTGAATAGCGCCAGCGGAGTTGGCATAATTAAAGAATCAGTTGCAAGATTTGCTTGATAAAGGCTTTATACAACCTAGTGTATCTCCGTGGGGAGCTCTAATTCTATTCGTGAAGAAGAAGACGAGTCCATGAGGATGTGTATAGACTATAGGGAAATTAATAAGGTGGCAATCAAGAACAAGTATCCTCTACCCTGTATAGATGATTTGTTTGATTAGCTTCAGGGTACACGGGTGTATTTGAAGATTGACCTCAGATCAGGCTATCATCAAGTGAAAGTGAAAGCAGAAGACGTCTCGAAGACGACCTTTAGGACCAGCTATGGGCATTACGAGTTCCTTGTTATGCCATTTGGTCTGATGAATGCTCTTACGATATTTATGGATTTGATGAATATGATTTTTCATCCATACTTAGATAAGTTTTTTGTTGTTTTTATTGATGATGTACTGGTCTATTCGAGGAGCTATGAGGAGCATGAGACGCACTTGAGGCAGGTTCTGCAGACACTACGGGAAAAGAAATTGTACGCCAAATTTAGTAAATGTGACTTCTAACTTGAGAAGGTCGTGTTTTTGGGACATGTTATTTCTGGAAATGGTATTTCTGTGGATCCTAGTAAGATTGAGGTGGTTGTGAATTAGACTAGACCAAGGAATGTCCAGGAGATCAAGAGTTTCTTGGGGTTAGCTGGTTATTACCATCATTTCGTTGAGGGATTCTCAGCATTATCAAGGCCTTTGACGCGAATGACTAGGAAGAATGTCAGATTTGAGTGGGACGACAACTGTGAGCAGGGTTTCCAGGAATTGAAGTAGAGGTTAGTCACAACACCAGTATTGGTTATCCCATCAGGGAGTGAGGGTTATATCATCTACAATGATGCGTCCTTGAAAAGACTGGGCTGTGTATTGATGTAGCATGGCAGGGTGGTGGCGTATGCATCTAGACAATTGAAAGAGTATGAAAAGAACTACCCTACCTATGATCTTGAATTGGCTGCAATAGTACATGCATTGAAGATTTGGAGATATTACTTGTTTGGCGAGCGGTGTGAGATCTTTTCCGATCACAAGAGTTTGAAGTACTTTTTCACGCAGAAGGAATTGAATATGAGGCAGAGAAGGTGGTTGGAGCTTATTAAGGATTTTGATTGTACCATTAGCTATCACTCAGGGAAAGAAAATGTGGTAGCTGATGCGTTGAGCAGGAAATCTAGGGAATCATTGTTGGCAGCTGTAGAGATCCAGTATCCGATCATGATGGATCTGGAGAGACTCGGCATCGAATTGGTTGAGAGTGATTCTTATATATGTATCTCTAGTTTATTGGTGCACGCTACTCTACAGGAAAGAATTAAAGCTTCTTAGAAAGAAGACCCAGAGTTAGCAAAGGTGATGGATAGAGTGCAGAGTGGTCAAGGGGAGGGATTCAATGTTGCAGATGATGGGGCTATACGATTCCGTTCCAGACTATGCGTTCTTGCCGACACTGACATTAGGAAGACCATCTTAGAGGAGGCTCACAAATCTTTGTACACAGTTCATCCGGGTAGTACGCATCTGTATAGGGATCTGTGAGAATTGTATTGGTGGAGTGGTATGAAGAAAGAGATCGCGGAATATGTAGCTTAGTGTTTGATGTGCCAGCAGATAAAAGCTAAGAACCAGAGGCCGGCAGGGCAATTGCAGCCATTATTTATCCTAGAGTGGAAGTGGGATCATATATCTATGAATTTTGTATCAGGACTGTCGATGGTGTTGCACGACCAGAATGCCATCTGGGTGGTTGTAGACTATTTGACTAAGATCACCCATTTCTTACCTATCAAGATCAGCTACTCCATGGACAGACTGGAGGAGATATATATATTAAGGAGATAGTCCGTTCTCATGGTGTGCCAGTGTCTATAGTATCAAATAGAGACTCATGATTCACGTCACGATTTTGGAGGAGCTTGCAGGAGGCTCTGGGGTCTCAGCTATATTTTAGCACGGCGTTCCATCCTCAGTTGGATGGGCAGACTAAGAGGATGATACAAATATTAGAATACATGCTTCGAGCGTGCGTGCTAGACTTTTGGGGTAATTGGAATCAATTCATCCCGTTGGTGGAATTTATATATAACAATAGTTACCAGACCAGCATTGACATGACACCGTTTGAGACTCTTTATGGTAGGAGATGTCATTCTCCTTTATTTTGGGATGAAGTGTGTGAGTGGTGAGTTGTGGGACCAAAGCTTATTCAGCAAGCATGTGATAAGGTTCAACTCATCAGAGAGAGAATCAGTGCAACTCAGAGCCGACAGAAGAGTTATGCTGATAATCGTTGCAGGAATCTAGAATTTGATGTGGGTAATCATGTATTTTTGAAGATAACTCCGTTGAAAGGAGTTATACGGTTTGGGAAGAAGGGTAAACTTAGCCCTAGGTTTAACGGTCCATTTGAGATCCTAGAGAAAGTGGGACCGGTGGCCTACAGGCTAGTTTTGCCACTTGTGCTATCCAGAATTCACAACATATTCCACGTATCTATGTTGAGGAAATACGTCCTAGACCCTTCTCATATTATCAACTATGGTGAATTAGAACTCAGTGACTCACTGGTATATGAGGAGGTACTGGTACAGATTCTAGACAGGAAAGTGCAGGAGTTACGTAACAAAAAGATCCCTCTGGTAAAATTTTTGTGGAGGAATCACACAGTGGAAGAGGCTTCTTGGGAGTCCGAGAAGCAGATGAAACAAAAGGACCTGCAATTATTCCAAGAAATTTAACCAGGTAAAAATGTAAGTAGTTAAGTAGTATTTCTTTTGCAGGTACATGTAATAGTTTAATTAGTATGGTATTGTAGTTTTGGGACAATTTTATTTTGTTTATGTAATCTCTCAGGACTCGGATTGTAACCACGGTATTCCTCAGCCATAGGTAAGGGTAAGTAATAAAATAAGTAGACCACTTTTCTTTAAGGAATGATGAACTACGTGAATAGCAAATTTCGAGGACGAAATTTTTATAAGGAGAGGAGAATGTAATGACCTGGAGAAATTATGGTATTTTAAATAATGATAAAGAGGGGGAAAATAGAAGTGGAGAGCCTTCGTCGACGATGCGCCATATTGGACTCGTCGACGAGGTTGCTCTTCATCGACAAGAAGATACCGAGAGGGGTTTTGGATAATTCTGAATTTCTTCGATGAGTTGTCTTCTGGGCCTCGTTGACGAGGTAACGCGGCTCGTCAATGAAGGCCATAGTATAAATAGTGTTAAACGTGAATTTTTGGCAGATTTTTCACGCAGAAACTCACTTTCTCTCTCCTCTTCGGTTTCTCTGCCTTCTCTCTCAATTTCTGGGCTGGATTTCCGCCATATTGATGATCTGAGGCCACCACGACGCTCCTAGGGAAGTTCTCCCTAAGTCTGCCGGAGCGGATCGTCGATGGGACGAAGTCAAAATTCTATTCCAATTTCAGGATAAGACTTTCTAGTCAATATTTGACTTTTTGACAGTTGTAGAAAGCGTAATATGCGTAAAAATACTGAAGTTTAATTCTAGGGTATATCGTTTTCAGGGTGCTAAAAGGGGAACCCTGCAGGTGTAGGACGGATTATTCTAGGGGCTTTACAGGAATCAGGTAAGGGGATAAATTAAGTTAGTTATTTTATAAAAATATATGTATGATATTACAACAATTGATTTCAGAAAATTTATATATATATATATATATATATATATTATGTTGGGAAAAACTGTTGTAAATGACGATATGATTTGAATATACGTGAAACCTAATTTTGTGTGGCATGAGTCAAATTTATAATGAATTACTGTTTTTTGGGAATATGATAATGATATGGTTTTTATAATGAAAAACCGGCATATGAGCTGAGAATTTTATATGATTTTCCGGTGTACAGGTCGTGCTATGTATATGATTTGCCGACGTACGGGCCGTGCTATGTATATGCTTTGCCGGCATACGGGTCGTGCTATGTGTATGATTTTTCGGTGTATGGGCCGTGTTATGGATATGATTTGCCAGCGTACGGGCTGAGCTATGGTAAAATATGAAATGCCGGTGTACGGGCTGATGATTTTATGATATATATATATATGTATTTATGTATGTATGTATATGCAAAATGATGTGATGAAAATGAGTTGGCATTGAATAATATGAAATATCCATGTATCACAGTTTCATTATATGTTATATGTATTAGAACCTGGTTGGCTTGATCTAGGCTAGCACTTGCACGATATCGATGCTATGTGTTCTTGATTTATCATGATATTTGTGTTAACGCCGCTGTACAGAGTGGTGTGAGATTGGATAGTCGATGTGGTTTTAAGAAGTGTGAGCGCCCCTGGTGTACATACCAGGTCTAGCAGACCCATCGAACTTACAGATTGTACTTTTGACTTGGCAGTGGTTGGCCAACCATTGTTAGGTCCCGCCTTCGGGCCACACAACCTAGTCATGTGGAGGTAATACATGACATTAGCTAGCTAACCTACCAGGGTTGTTTTCGTATTATAGTTATATGAGATGAATTATGCTTATGAAATTATATATGTTCTGCCATGATATCAGAATATATGTTTCCTGAATACGATATAGACAGTTATACTAATATGTTCATGTACGATTTTATATAGAACACGGATGTACTCATGTGTCGCACACTAGAATTAGTTTATTTCCCTTACTGAAATGTGTCTCACCTCAAATTAAATGAAACTTTCAAAAGCCCCTGATAGGAGAGCGAGTAAAGCTCCGCTGATATAGTACTGTTGATCTGCCCTCTCTGAAGGATATGTTTTGGTGGGAACAGTTGGATTTTTGTGGGAAATATCCCTAGGACTTTCTTTTTGGGATGTATATATATATATATATATATATATATATATATATATATATCTAAATATAATGGATGTAATAACTCTGGTATTGAGATGGATGATTTTGTATTTATAATATTATGATTTTATGTTTCCTGTTACTTAGGCTTCCGTCATGTGTCTTTGTTTTATCCCTAGTACCCATGGGTCCAAGTGAATCATGATTTGCAGTGTTTTATTATATTGATTTTAATATTATGAAAAAAAATGTATGAAAATTAAGCAAGTCGTTACACTTTCATTCATACACGTCTACACTCATACATTCTAACACACACACACACACACACACAAACATGCATGCATGCATGCACATGCATGTACACACCCACACACGTGCACACCCATGCATGTAACATACACTATAACACCCGCACACATTTACACACATTCCATGCACACACTAAAACACACGCTAATACGTGCGCCCCGTAGGCACCGCATGTTGACCCTGTCTTGACCCGATCTTAAACAGGTTGACCTTTCCAATTTTCTCCTCGAACTGGTCGGGTCTTCTGAACTGTGACTAAGCCGATTCAGTTTGCATCATTACTACTTGAATAAATCCCAACATGCCCCAAAATCCACAAAACACATAAAGTCACAAAAATGTTTTCAAACTTTGATTTTCATAATTTTTGTCTTAATTTTATTTATGTTATTTTGAAATTCAGGAAAAAATCACAAAAATCACAAAAATGTTTTTCACACTTAGAAAAATCACATAAATATTTCTTTGGCCTAAGAAACTGTTTTCATCTAGAACAAATTCCAAAAAACCTCCAGGAATATTATTTCTCATACTTAGGAAATCCTATAAAAATTTCCAAATCCTGGGCGTGTATTTTAGTAAACTATTTTCTCGATTTTCCATCACAATGATTTCAAAGGGTGGCATGAACTCTTCAAAGTACGATATGCCCCGTTATGAGGGAATACCTATATAGTACCTTCATTTTTTTCAATTTTTGGAAAGGAATAATCTTAAAAGCTTATTACATTTAATTTGCGAGATAATCTTCAATTAATTTGGTATCGTTCATAAGAACGGGCGTGTAGGGGGTACTGTGCCTTTCTCTCGCGTAACCGTACTCTCGAGCCCGACACTGGTGACGCAGATCGATTCTACCTCTGACGAAGGAGCAATCAAGTGTTCTAATCGCACTTCAAAATGTTAGTGATGACTCCATCACACATTGTTTTTTCTATGAAAAATATCATTTTCGAAATCACACACCTTTTCCAGTTCGTGTACCCCCGAGGCAACACGCGATAGGGTTGTGTTCCCGCCCCATGCAGGGAGGACGTTGCGACACTAGAATATGTGTGATTAATATTAGATGATTATATATAATTAAAATTATTATATTTTCATTTTCAAACTATTAAGAGCTAAAATACTTTTTTTTAACTAAAAAAAAGCTATTAATAGAACAAATAATGACATTTTTTGTCTATTTATTTGAGAAATTAATGAAAGTTTTTTCTTTTTTTGAGATTGGAGTGCATGTATTTGCTTGTCCTATCAATATTTTTTTAAAAGGTTTTTGAGTCCTTAAGAATCAAAAAAGATACGGTATGAAATTTAACTATAACTTAAAAATAAAAGAAATTTAAAGACACTAAAGTAAGAAAATAGTTGCCATATTCAAGTTATATTACTTATATTATATTTTATCCAAATCAAATACAACTCTAACTTCAAAACTTATCTAAACATAGGATTAATGCATGAATATCGAATTCGAACTTTGTTCTATGTGAATTTATATATTATACTTTCATCTAAAATAAAAAGCGTAAACAATATTTAAAAAGAAGAAAATACCCGGTATAGAGATCAAACACTTGACATTCCACCAATAGTATTGAGTTCATGAACTAGCTTAATATTAGGCTCGTGAACAAACTCACATTAATCATATTCAATATTTGATTTTAAATTTTTTACTTTAAAATAAAGACTTAAAAACCTTTTAAAAAAATATTGATAGGACAAGCAAATGCATGCACATGAATCTCAAATAAGAAAAAAAAAAAACTTTTATTAATTTCTCAAATAAATAGACAAAGAACATCATTATTTGTTCTATTAATAGCTTTTTTTATTTTTAAAAAAATGTATTTTGGCTCTTGATATTTTGAAAAGAAAATAAAATAATTTTAGTTATATATAATAATCTAATATTAATCACACATATTCTAGTAAATACGTTAAATAAATAAATGGTATGTAGAGAAGACAAGCCCCACCCAAAACGTACAGCAAACCAAATATGGTGGGGGCTATTTTGGTAATTTCACCCCAGTAGGGAGATGCCCTCTCTCGTGTTCCATATAAATTCGCTCGATGGTTGACAGAGTTTTATTTAAAAATCGCTGAACGGTGCAGCGAGTTTGGTGAGTTTTTTCCCGTTTTAACTTTTTTTTTTTAAATATATTAAATAATATCTCATTCTGGGAAGTATTTCCCATAATGACCCTGACGTAATCTCGCTACTCCAAGTAGTGATATTTAACCAAATCTCGCTACTTGGAGTAGTGAGATTTACCACATGTCAACTGGAGAATTATTTTTCTAAAAACAAATCTCGCTACTTGGAGTAGCGATATTTTACCAAATCTCGCTACTCCAAGTAGCAAGATTTTCCATGTGTCAATTTAAGAATTAGTTTTGTAAAAAAATATTATTTAATATCTATATTTTAAAAAATGATAAATGAGGAAAAAACTCGGTTCCTTGTGCTGTGGTGTTTTTTGGTTCGTTGGATGGATCGTCTCAGGTGGACAGCCCCAAAATGTGTAGAGTTGGATGGCCCAAGTCAACCCAGATTTGTCAGTATCTGATTGGACAATATCAAATGGTTGACAGAGAGCTTAGTCTCTTTGGACGGCAGCAAATCCCAAGATGGGATTTAAATTTTTTTATAGAAATAATTACTAAATATGTTTATATACATTATATTATTTTTATTGCTTATTAGTATTCGTAGTTGATGGATGCTAGCAAAAATAGGATGGTAGGAAATAATAGCTATAAGCAGGCTACTGTGCATGCTCTGCAGCAACTGTTCAGAATTCTGACCTGCAGATCACATCCATTATACTGACATGCACAATAAAAATGTAATTCACCTTTTTAGTAATTCATTTCTTAAAAAAAAAGTTTCTTTAATAGGGAGGCCTAAGGGTGGTTATCCCTTGAGAATAATTAAGAAAGAGGAAGAGGAGGTCATCTGTAACACAATTCTTTAGTCCCAATTTTAAGTCTTAGTTACTTTTAAAAATAAAAATAAAAAAATTAAATCTAATTTTGTTGATTTTAGCCTATTTTTAAAAAATATCTTTACTCATATTAATATTTAAATTAGAAGGATCCGACAGTTTCATTTATTAAGTCAAATGACAAAAATACTTATCATAGATAGTGCTGGATCTTGGGGATAATAATAATAATAATAATAATAATAATAATAATAATAATAATAATAATAATAATAATAATAATAATAATAATGCAATTATAATTTTACAAAAAAATTCATTAATATTGTATTGCTGCCCCCTTATGTTTTTGGATCCATTTAAATGTTTATTAAGATCAGGCAAGACAACAAAATTAAGAAGTGTATCTTCATTTCAAAATTGTTTCATATACTATTCAAAATTTTGAATTTAATATTTTTCATATCAAATTTGTATGATATTCCCCCCATAGTACAAGTATGAAGTTATCTTTTACTTTACAAGCATGAAGTTAGACTTGAGTTCATGGACATATTAAACTATATAGAATGTTGAATTCAAGACCATTCAGTGTCAACCTGAAATCTTTAAGAGTTCAGACGTTAGACTAGACCAATGACATAATAAAAAGGATAAATGGCATGAAGTCTTGCATGCAAGCCTTTCAGAAATAGCCCCATCACATATCATGATAAAATCAAGAATAAGCCTGCAACCTATAATCCCCAAGACTTCCAGCTTCTAAGCACCAGTCCCATGCATGATGATTAATGGCGCTAAATTATTGAGATTGATCTGCCCTTACCTTCCACATTTAAATTTACCAACAAATGTTCTAAACTTCAATTATAATTTCAGAATGGAGGAAATTTCCCCAACAAATGAGAACCAAGAAGCTCCCCAAACCCCCAGTGAAAAGATAATAGATCCATTGTTAGATTACCACTTATAGGAAATACAATAGTTTTAAAAACCACACAATAAACGCAAGCAACAATACTAGACCCCAAGACCTCCTGGTAACCAGCTCCAATACCATGTTACATTATCACTTTACCTAAAAGCTTAAGCTATTATGTTTTGGGACAACAATGTATATCAAGCTTTAACATCCATATCCCTCAATATAAAGGAGACATAAATGAATATAACATTCCATATGTAACTTATGGTTGTATGCCTGTAAATATTTGTGAATAACTAATTGAGAGGCTTCAAAATACAATGAGATGAAAACACGAAGAGAAGTTGTAAAATAAAACATGAATGATCTAAAAGCAAGAGGTGAGTGGGGAAAAGGATGTCTCTAAGGCACCATGTATTTTACAAGAACTTGGCTCTTACTCGGTTTAAGATAGAATGGGATTGTGTTCTCCAACCAGCAACTTGGGTCAAGGCACTCTAGGTTAATAATGTAAACAATATTTCTGAAAAAAAAAATGCAAAATATAATATATCTTACCGATAGTTCTTCCCCAAAATTTCTTCGCGCGTATACTCCGTCAATTCAAGAAAGCTATCAGATGCAAATATCTGAACATCAAGGACCATATTGAGTTGATTTCCAGAAAAAAAAAAAAAAAAAAAGAGTGCACAATATCACAAATTGAATTTGCAAACTAGACATTCCATATTAGTTGTAAAAATACCACTTTACCTAAAAGCTTAAGCTGTTAGGTTGTGGGCTAACAATGTATTGCAAGCTTTAGCACTGCCCCGCACATGTAGCCTGACAGCACGTGAAGAGATGGACACTTGATAAATAACCCTCATTACAGGGAATACAATAATTTTTTAAACACCACCACAGTAGGCATTAAGACTAGAACCCAGGACCTTTTGGTACCCAGCTCCAGTACCAAGTTAGAATACCACTTTACCTAAATGCTTAAGCTGTTAGGTTGTGGGCCAACAATGCATATCAAACATTAACAGAGGCAAACAAATCAAGCACCATTTGGATGTGGAAACCAACAAGAGCTTGAGAAGAAATTTAAACAAATATATATTTAAATGTTATGTTCCATTTATTACCGCTATCTGTAGCACAAAGAGAGTCGATGATCCATCAATTTATCATATTGTTTTTTTGATCGAAAAGTAAATATATTGGTCAAAATGAGTATTTACATGGAACATTGGGTAGATATAGGGGGGGAAATGAACTCCATCAAAATTACAAGCAATAAAGTTAACACTTATGATCTTAAGAGAGCCTAAGCAAATGTAGGGACCTTTTGGCCTAGTACTGTGTATATATGTTTCTAAATGGTCACAATCAACTCCATTGGAGATATGAATTTTCCTTCAAACCTTTTCCTATTTCTAGCATTCCATATGAGATAAACAGTATAAGCCAAACCAATTCTCTTACCAACCAAAAGGAACAATACAGGTTTCCTTCAAACCCAATGCGCCTATCACAAGTAGGTAGTTTATTTATAATTCCCAGCGAAAGAGTGAAAGCATGTATAGGGGTACTTCCACTCTTCCAAACCACCATGGACCAAGGAACTAGTCCCGTAGTTCCTTTACTTATCCAGAAGTTATAGCAAATGAAAGAGCTAAAATGATCGAGGTCCCATTCCTCAAAAAGCTGAAACAATGCATCCAGGTGGTTCGCACATCTTCACATAATATGATTCTTAATTCTATTGAGCTTTTTGTATAGTGAGAATTCATCATTTGATATCCTGGCCTCCCACAGACTTGAACCTTTCAGGTAGATTTGATTGACGCATTTGGACCAGACAAAGCCCTTTTAGAGTGGATATTGCAGGGTGTTTTTGTGAGAAAGGAAAGATGCCAGGCTTTCAGATCCAGCACACCCAGACCACCTATCATTTCACATTCCCTCTCCTTTCCCATCTATAATTTCAAAGTCCCTCTCCTTTCATTCAGTAGTAGTTGCAGGTCACTATCCGAGGGAATGTCGTGCAGTTTTTGTTGGGAGAAGTGGGATGCATTAAGAGCCTTGACAGGTTTTTTTAGGCCCTCAGATCCCCCAGAATCCATCTCTGATTAGTAATCACCCTGGCCAATTTGTTCCAAACCGTACCATTTGTCCAAGTAAGGGAACACCCTAATGATCTCAGATCAGATAGACTAGTCATTACTCCTCCAATGACTACTACAATTATACTTATGGAGTCTTTTGCTCATTTCAAAACTTATTGTTCTTGATGTTGGGAATTAACATGAAATTCCCCAAGTGTTTGCGAGGAAGAAAGTATCAAAGGCTGCAGCACAGAAAAATAGTTAACTGTTACAGAGATATCTGATGGGGAAGATGAAAACGATGATTTCAGCGATAAAGATTTTAAGGTGGATGTGGTAGCTGGTCGCCCAGAATATGAAAAGAATGGGGGTAGATGAAAACAAGTAGCAACAAATGCTAAATCGACAGCAACAGCTGCATGAAAGAAAAGAGGACAAGATAATAAGCAGCAGCCTCAGCTAGTAGGCCAGAAGCTGCTGACAGACATTTTGATGCCTGCAGAGAATCCATGTATTTCACCAGAGAAGAAGAGCAGTTCAGTGTCCTGCAGGGTAGGTGGTAATGAAAAGAAGGCAGCAAGGAGCTGAGAGAAGGTGAATTCTGATTTTGCTTCTCCTTCATACGACAATCCCCCTTCGGATTGTCTTCACATTTCCGAATGTTAAACGGTTTCACCCTTCAAGAATCATACAAAATGAGCTAAAATTTGTAAATTATTTCCTTCTTCTATGTTATTAACATGTTCTGGCATATAGAGTCGGGACAACACTATCCTACATTTAATGTTTTTTAACTTTTACTTCTTCATCATATATGTATCCATTATCGATAGGAGTTAATAGAACTTCCTCCTTTGCAGATCATAGGTTATTATTTTCGTCTGGCTTATGTTTAACTTTCTACATTTTGGATTGTCATTACATTTCTGATTTAATGATTGGTTCTATTGTGCCTTTGCTTAGCATTTGTGAAATTAGGATAGCTTCCCAAGAGGGGGGTGAATTGGGAATTTAAAAACTTTCTTTTTAATTCCTTTTAAGAATACTTAACTTCTTTTATTATTTATCTAATTCTTTTACTCGTTTGTTTAATTTGTCAAACACACAATAACTTGGTTTCTTTTATACAATCAACAACACAAGCACTTAAACAACTAAATCACCAATCAACCTTTCAATTAATCACACTATCCAAACTAACCAAACACAATTTGAAGGCAAACAACCAAACCAAAATTAAGATATACATTAGTAAGAAATTAGGATGGTTGTTTGTTTATGTATGCCTTATAAATATGAATCAAGCCTTGTAGTTGAATGATATGCTTGTTAAAATAAATTTGCTTCTTTCATATGATTTACAACCACACATCCACACTCTTCCCAAAATTCAGAATTCAAATAAACTCTTAGTTAATTTTCTTTAGGTGTTTTAACCAAGTAACGTACTCCCGTATGGTTTCCGCAAAGTATGGTTTAACCAACGTACTCCCTTTCGGTTTCTGCAACCGAAATCAAAATTAAACTTTAAGTTTGTTTGATTTCCAAATAAACGTAGTGTATATGATTTCAAATTTAAACCATCCACGCAATATAAATATGCTGAAAATAAAGAGTAAGGGAAAGAGAGAGTGAGACACAAGATTTTACGAGGTTCGGCTTCAACACAGCTTACGTCATCGCCTTTGGCAAAACCACCAAAGGATTCACTAAACCTGTTCCTTTACCGGGTGGAACAATACCTTTATACACTCCTTCAGAAGGCTAGAGCAACACCTCTCTAAGCGATAATCCCTCGCCTAGCCAACGATCCAGCAAACCTGGAATCGTCACAATCTACAAGAATATAATATAAATTCTGTGTACAAAAAATACTCCCAAAATTTAGAGCAGGTTGTACAAATTGAAATGTAAATTGTACTTCAAAAAACCAAAGCAAAATAGAAAATATAAAGCTCTAAAGTTTTTAGAAGTCACCAATGGTTCGTTTAAAAGAGAAATGGAATTGCAACCCAGAATCGAACTTTGATATTTTCAATCTACCAGAATTGTAGAATTCCTCTCCAGCAAAAGATGTGAGCAAAGAAGAACTTCAGAAGAATTTCAGCACAAGATGAATTTCAAATTTTGTCTGATTTCCCTCTTTTCTTGTGTTTTCAAGTATTGTGTTTTTTCATTACCCAAAGAGGTATTTATAGGCAACTTAAAAGATCAACTTCCACATCAAATTAGGTAAACTTTGAAAAAACATTTAATTTGTTGACTAAATTTTGAATTTCAAAATTTTGAAAGATCAACATTCACATCAAATTAGGTAAACTTTGAAAAAACATTAAAATTGTTGACTAAATTTTGAAATTCAAAATTTTGAAAGATGTTGTCCATATCAAATTAGGTAAACTTTGAAAAAACATTAAATTGTTGATTAAATTTTGAAATTCAAAATTTTGAAAGATGTTGTCCATATCAAATTAGGTAAACTTTGAAAAAACATTAAATTGTTGATTAAATTTTGAAATTCAAAATTTTAACAAGAAGCTTCCCTTTGAGATCTAAAATTTGCTCCACGTGGCAATCATCTGCCATGACATGACAGTCATCTGTCATAATTAAAATTTAAACCCAGAATACTTTTATTAAACACTTTAACTTGCCAGTCATCTATCCATAGATAGACAGTCATCTGTCAGGTGCACTACTTATCAGAAACTCACTTTTTATTTTGAACACTTTTCTTCCTTTAAGACCTTTGTTACTTTAATTTCAAAAACATGTTTTAATCTCTTTAAAACAAAGTGTTTCTTAGTTTCTTTTATTTTTATAAGAGCTTCACATATCTAAATGACATTTGGTTTTGAAGTACTTACAACAGTTCTTCTAATTATGGTTTTCTTAAATCCTTCAGCCTCCTTCAGCCTTTTGAGGTTCACTTTTGAGTTTGGGTTTGTTTGCCCTTAAGCTTCTTCATTTGTTATTCATTGCCTTCAATATTCTGAGGCGCTTTCACTAGATTAACATTGAGTTTCAACTTATCAACCTTGAGAGTTCTTTTACCTAAAACGCATCACTTAACATTATATGTTAAAGTGCTCTTCATTTTGTTATCATCAAAACAGGATTGAAAAGTCCAGTTAAGTCAACAATCTCCCCCTTTTTGATGATGACAAATGAGGAGCAAAAAATATGAATAAGCATAAAAAAAATCTCCCCCTTACAACTTGCTTTATTCTACTCCCCCTTACGATAAGCATTTCTTTAACAATTTGTAGATTCAAGTCCAATCATGCTCATTGCTCTATTTTCTTATTGCTTATATTTTTCATTCTAATCATACTCAACATGCTCAAGTTTCAATATTAGACTATCAATATCCTGCTTTATCATGCTTTTAATCAATTTAATCTTTATCATGCCCATCAAGCTCACAATCATGCCAAGATTTTGCTCAAATACTACTCCCCCTTTTGACATCAATCAAAAAGGGTAAACATTAAAATGTACATATGACCACACACTCCTTAATCATGCCAAGATTCAACATCATATTTCAAATTAGGCATTCTTATTTCATGCGTTG
Organism: Malania oleifera; assembly: GCF_029873635.1. NCBI lineage: Eukaryota > Viridiplantae > Streptophyta > Magnoliopsida > Santalales > Ximeniaceae > Malania > Malania oleifera. Next base: position 22,010,534 of record NC_080422.1, read on the forward strand.
TGACATTTTTGAATTTTCAATCATGCATATGGTGCTCAATTTAAAGATACCATTTTTTTTTTTAAACATCCACATGTAGCATGCTGCATATCACATATCATGAGCCTAAGAGACAAGGAAAGCAATTCAAACTCAGTGTTGAATTATACAACACATCAAAGTACATGCCAAAACAAATTTTGATCATTTAAAAGAGACAAACCCTAAGTGATCTTAGAGATTGTGGATATTTCTTTAAGTCTAGTTCCTTTTAGTTTACTTCTCTACTATGTAGTATACCAAGTTCTCTTCTTATGGTTATAAATCTATCTTCTGAGAGTGGTTTAGTAAAGATATCAGCCCATTGGTCATTTGTATTGATGAATTCTAGATTTATGTCTTCTTTTTGAACATGATCTCTAAGGAAGTGGTGTCTTATGTCAATGTGCTTTGTTCTTGAGTGTGAAATAGGATTTTTAGATATGTTAATCGCACTCGTGTTATCACTCTTAATTGGTACAGTTGTGTAGTTTAAATTGAAATCTCTTAATTGTTGTTTCATGTAAAAAGTTTGTGCACAACAACTACCAGCTGCTACATATTCGGCCTCAGCAGTTGACAAAGCTACGGAATTTTGTTTCTTAGAAAACCAAGAAACTAAAGATCTTCCTAAGAAGTGGCATGTGCCACTTGTACCTTTTCTATCTATCTTACAACCGGCATAGTCCGCATCTGAATAACTGATCATTTCGAAGCTAGTGTCTTTAGGATACCATAGTCCTAAGTCCATTGTGCCTATTAAGTATCTTAGGATTCTTTTAACAGTAATTTGGTGTGATTCCTTAGGTGCTGATTGAAAGCGTGCACACATACACACACTAAACATTATATCGGGTCTACTAGCTGTTAGATATAATAGACTTCCAATCATGCCTCTATAGTGCTTTGTGTCTATGGATTTTCCCTTTTCATCTTTGTCTAGGCTGATGGAGGTACTCAAAGGCGTGCCTATGGGTTTACTATTTTCCATACCAAATTTTTGTATCATATCTTTTATATATTTTGTTTGACTTATAAAAGTCCCATTTTTTTTTTGTTTAATTTGCAGTCCAAGAAAATAGTTTAATTCCCCCATCAAGCTCATTTCAAATTCTTCTTGCATACATTTTGCAAATTCTTTACATAGATGTTCATTTGTAGCACCAAATATTATATCATCTACGTAGATTTGAACTAAAAGTATATTATTTTCCTTATTTTTAATGAACAAGGTGCTATCAATTTTTCCTCTTAAAAATCCCTTCTCAATTAGAAATCCACTAAGTCTTTCATACCAAGCCCTAGGGGCCTATTTAAGTCCATACAAAGTCTTAGTTAGTTTAAATACATGGTCAGGATTTTCAATATTCTCAAAACCAGGGGGTTGTTCAACATATACCTCTTCATTGATATATCCAGTCAAGAATGCACTTTTGACATCCATTTGGTATAACTTAAACTCTTTGTAGGAAGCAGAGGCTAACAACATTCTAATAGCTTCCATTCTAGCTACAGGGGCAAAGGTTTCATCATAGTCTTTTCCTTCTTCTTGATTGTACCCCTTTGTACAAGTCTGGCTTTGTTTCTAGTGATTACACCATTTTCATCCTTTTTATTTCTAAATACCCATTTAGTTCCTATGATCGAATGATTTTCCTGTTTAGGTACTAATTTCCATACTTAACTTCTTTCAAATTGGTTTAATTCTTCTTGCATTGCAACTATCCAAGATTCATCCTTAAGGGATTCTTCAATATTTTTAGGTTCATTTTGGGATAGGAATGCATAATGATTGCAAAGGTTCTTTAGTGAAGATCTAGTAGTCACACCTCTAGATGGTTCACCTATAATTTGTTCTTGAGGGTGATCTTTCTTATATTTCCATTCTTTTGGAAATTCCATATTTTCCATGAGTTCATCTTTTGACTTTTCTTTGATTATTTCATTTTCCTCCTTGATTTCTATCTCATCCTCCTTTTTGTATACATCATCTTTTTCTTCATTTTTAACCTCTCTTGAAAGAGGGCTAGATTCATCAAAGTCTACGTGAATTGATTCAACTATGGTTAGAGTTCTTTTGTTGTAGACTCTATAGGCTTTACTATTTGTGGAGTATCCTAGGAAAATGCCTTCATCCGATACATGGCACGCAATCTCCATGCGCAATCATGGTCCTTACACCTAGCAACCCACAACTCAAGAGTAGATCGCACCACATGGAAGTCATGGTAGGTGCGAGCATGATATATTCGCACTGCGGCGATCAGCTGATCCTTCGAACCGAAGAGCATCCCCTTACTCAACTCAGAGGATTCTTCCCAACGAGTGACGCGTATGGGAAGCTCATCGACTGCAGTTAAATCTGCAGCAGCTAGGTCAATATGACCGTACATCGGAAGCTCGCCAATGAATTGCACATCAAACGTTGCATCGTCCGTGTCATGGTGAGGTAAGTTCACATTATCGGGGACATCATTTAACCCTTCACCCATTTCCTACTCGTGCATGTGTTCGTCTTCAATATTAACATCATTCGTAATGTTCATGCCCTCGTCCAATGCGTCGTTCGCAATGGCAAACAATGATGCTGGTACCGCACTCGGGACGTCTTCGCAACCTCCCTGCGGAAACGTGTGAGGAACAGGTGCTTCGTACTCCGACGGCTAGAATGACGATCCCGGATATTCTTTAAAATCGACCGTGGACATAGCACAAACCTCCCCACCAACATCGACCTGATGTGTTTGTTCGGTGTCTTCATCGACTTCACCCAATTGCTCCGCAGGCTCATCTGGTTGCCTAACTGCAATTACACCCACTTGAGGAATAGTCTTGACATACAATTGCATCGTTAAATATGTTTCACCGACACAGTGTGAGTCTAATACAATGCGCAACCCATAATCATTTGATATCGGAACAGCCCCGTAGAATGCTGTATTATTTAACTCTCGCGCAGGGTATCTTGCGATCACCCGCAATGCATATTGATCTGGATCAATATGCAAATATTTATATATCTTCGTATATAATTTACTTTATTTACACCTACGACCAATTCGAATAAGTCGAATTGGCCGACTACTATACCTAACACCATCTAACGTGGTTATAATGTTCCCCCCTATATATAAAAATACCGTGACTGGATCACTGCTTGAGTTTCCTGCCAATTAGATCGGCGATCGGGAAATAAAACAAACCTACGCAAGACAAAATTGTATGTATAAGTGATGTGTAAATGAGACGAAATAACTAATAACTATAAACCAAATAGATGTATACAAATTCTAATGAATGAATGAACTTAGAGTTTGGATCTAACTTTCCCACCAAGAAAATAAATAGATGAATTCAGTGTCTATGAATAAACAACATGAATATGTATTGATTTTCCCCATATGACATATACTTCGGATTTTCCCAAAATTGTAATTCAACTTAGAATCCAAAGAACGATGAATTGGTGCTCTTAAGAGTAAATTTTCCAAAATGGTACTTCGTACTCTGCCTCATTATGGGTTGGGTTGCCACTTAATTTGAAGTTCAATTTTGTTAAGTAGTTTTTTGAGGATTCATTGCTAATCCAAACAGCCATACTCAAAGGAGTTGAAGGGATCTTTTGGAAAAATATTACTTAGGACGCATAACATCCCGATTCATGAAATGGGAATGGGATTGTCTTATGGCAAGTGCTTTAAAATGTGAACACTACATTTATATCAATATATTGGTGAAAAATACATAAATTCGGGAGGAAAAAACTCATTACTACTCTCCTCTAATAATGTGACCTTTTAGCTATCATCTCTACAGTGTTCCCAGTCAACGTCATCGACGGTGACTAGTCGAGGCCGGCTTCGCCCTCGTACCGTTGGATCTTTAATGGTGCTCTATCGACTGTGGCCTCCTCAGGCACCCCCCCACCCTAGGATCTTATACATATGGGGCTTGTCTCATGATGAATTCCCCACCTTATCTGCTCTTACTTTCTTTGGATATTTTTATTTATTTATTTTTATTTTAAATATAATTTTTGCAAGTTTCAGTTTTTTAGTGTGACTGGTGAACTTAATTATTAGGTAATTTTAATAAAGTATATTAATTTAGACAAAGACACTAATCTTCCCAAAAATTTGATAAAAAGACAATCACATATCCTAAGGTTTCAAGAATTTTAAATATTATACCAGGAGTTTTAAGAATTTGTAGAACGTTCGCTGACATTTCAAGAATTTCAATGATCTCTCTTGAAATTTGTTAAAAATGCACAAATCTCACTTTACAATTTGCAAAAAGACAAGTTTTTTTTTTTAAGATAAATTTCATTTTCATTTGACAAACATCAAATGAGGTTTTTAACATTTTTGATACTTTAGGAGACGTTCGTGACATTTTTGAAATTTTAGCAAAGATATTTGTCTTTTAAGCAAACTTAAAAAAAATGAATATCTTTTAGCCTATTAATTATTATATTCTAGTAATCATAAGAGAGGGAGAGGGGACTTAATCCCGTTAATAGGACCTCTTATTTGACAATAAAAAATTCACAAATGATACTCCTTATATTATAATTATAAAGTTCTATTCTAATCTATTCCAAATGTTTCAAACATGCGGCTCAACTTGAACTTTATTATGTGGTTGGTTCAAGGTATGAGTTTGATTCATTAGGAATTGAAACTAAAATTCAAGGAAAATTAAAGCTTGAAATTAAATATAAGAAACATCAAAGGCATGTGTATATATATACTCTATGCGTTATCTATGAAATATATCATAGGCATTACATTCTTAAATGAGCTAAAATTATTAAAGTTTGTGTAGGAAATAAAATAAGTCAAAATTTAAATTCTAAATTTCGTTAACTCATAGAAAAGTATATACACTTAATACGATAAATGACAATACAATTTATAATTACAATGTGCACTCACATTAACTCAAAGCATCAATTAAAACCATATAATTTACATGTTATTGAAAAACTTTAGTGGATGTGCCCAATTATATTAAAAATAGTACAAGAAAATTCAAGAATTGAATAACAAAATTTATCATTTTGAAAGTAAACCATATGATCTAATTATAATTGTACAATTATATTCAAAAGAGTAGAAGGAAATTAAACAACTTTAGTGAGTGGAGGAAACTTCAACAAATTTTAGGGTAGGAAAGATAATGCATTTTACAATGAAACAACAATCCAAAAAAAAAAAAATAAATATTGAACAACAGTTTGAATGGAAAAAATAAAATATTATCAACAAAAAATTAAATTCAAATACCCAAACAATGAAATACAAATAAAATATTATCAGCAAAAAATTAAATTTAAATACCAAAACAATGAAATACAAACCTTAAGAGTGATGTTTGTCCACGAATCTTTTAACACAAATCACAAACTCTCTCTCGAATTATCAAAACTTTGGATGAAATAAAAATAATGTAAAAATCTAAGCACTGAACATGGAAAACATAGCTTACTCCATCTCCTTATATAACTTTCGATTTGATGAAGCCCGCAACGGTCACCTGCTCTGGAGTCTTCCTTCAACGGTAACCTGCTCGGCTCTGCAACAGGTACTCTGTTCGCGCAAGAAAGGAGGAAGAACGGGCGAGGTTATTCTGAAGCAAATCTCGCTACTCCAAATAGCAAGATTTGCCGCGCATCGAAAGTCGGGTGGAGGTAATTCAAAAGGCGATTGACAGAGCATTAATTATCTCAAGAAAATCTCTCTACTTGGAGTAGCGAGATTTACCACGCATCAAATGGAGGTTGGCAGAAATTTACCACATGTCGAAAGGCGGCTGGCAGAGCATTAATTATCCCAATTAAATCTCGCTACTTGGAGTAGCGAGATTTGTCACGCATTAGCACGAGCCTTTCAGGCAAAAGTAAATCTTGTTACTCCAAATAGCGAGATTTGGTTAAATATCGTTACTTGGAATAGCGAGATTACGTCAGAGTCATTTTGGGAAGTACTTCCCAAAATGAGGTATTATTTAATATATTCTTTTAAAAAAAAGTTAAAATAGGAAAAAACTCGAGTTTGGCAGCCCCGCGTTAATGGGCAGCCTAAAACTGTGGGTATAGGGCCAGCGTGCCATGAAAGCTCCCTCGTGAAACTCTAACCATATAAAGAGATGGGAAAGCCCATCACCAGCACCGCTCATTCCTCTGCTACCTACCTAGAGACTGTACGAAAAGAAGTTTTCACAGCATCCAACAATGGCAGTGAAGGTATACGGCCCAGTCACTGCTGCCTCCAAGCGCGTCCTAGTCTGCCTCATCGAGAAGGACATCCCCTTCGAGACCGTCCCCGTCGATGTCGTCAATGGCGAGAACAAATCTCCCGAATTCCTCAAATTACAGGTTATATAGTATTCATCGCAGTGTGAGAGTTAAATTCTTTCTAACACTTAGCTAGCTGATAATCTCCCATATTTAATTAGTTCTTCCATTGATTAATTGCAGCCCTTCGGGGTTCTCCCTGTCATTCAAGATGGAGATTACACTTTATTTGGTAATTTTCCTTACTCTGCTTCCTTTTCTTTTTCTTTTTCTTTTTCTTTTACTCTGTTTTCTTTGTCTTTTTCCTCTTAAAGACAACAATATGACTCAGTTTTTGTTTCTGCTTTTTAATTTTTGATATGGGGGTCTTTATCATTGTGACTGGAAATGATGACTTGCTCTTGCAGAGTCTCGTGCAATTATGAGGTACTATGCAGAGAAGTACAAGCACCAAGGAACTGATTTATTGGGGAAGACAATAGAGGAAAGGGGACTTGTGGAGCAATGGCTAGAGGTCGAAGCACACAACTTCCATTCCCCAGCTTACACTCTATCAATCCACACCATGTTCTACTCCATAGCACACATTCAGCCAGACCCTAAGGTGATTGAAGAGTGTGAACAAAAGCTTACAAAGGTTTTGGACATATATGAGGAGAGGCTGTCAAAGAGCAAGTACTTGGCTGGGGATTTCTTCAGCCTGGCTGATCTCTCCCACCTTCCCTTCGCCCAGTTCTTGGTGTATGACATGGGGAAGGAGTACATGATAAGGAATAGGAAGCATGTGAGTGCTTGGTGGGATGATATCAGCAGCAGGCCATCTTGGGAGAAGGTTCTACAACTTGGTTAATGAGTCTTTGTTTGGGGATGGTTTGGTTTTAATTAATTAAATGATGTAAAATTATTTTTAAAATCTAAGATTGCAAGTGATAAGGGCTGCTGAGTGTGGTGTGCTGCTTTACTATGTCCTCCTTGTGTCAATGATGTCCACTAGCTAGGTTATGGGCTTTGTGGTTTTATGCCATGTATCCTAAATATGCACTAAGGGCTCGTTCCCTTTAAGGGCTAGATGGTACTTTATATGTACTTTCTATTGTGTTTAAAATAATTTCGGGTTTGATCTTATTGGACTGTTGAATTTGAATTATCAGTTTTTGTTCGTTTGCCGTATTCGATTTGAAGATGTCAATATGAATATCAATCAAAGAGCAATGCTATCATGAAATCATGCGGCCAAATATTTTATAATTAAAATATTAGTTAGTTTCTTGTTTTGTTAATGACTTGCTGTGGAATTCTAAAGCAATGAATGCAGACATGAATATGTTGCACTATGTCATATCAAGTCATGTTGAGTTGGCAAAAGTTGTCTACAATGAGTGAAGTAGATAGGTGTCCACCCCCAAAATGGAATTTTAATAAGTGATTTGGTTAGTTTTTGTTAAGTTGATGAATCTTGATATTTTTTTTTTTGGAATACGTATCGAGTATCTACGCGTCCGTTTTACGGTCCACGTGACTAATCCTGCGCCCCTTGAAGTTGATCCCACAATTCCAAAGGGAGGATAAATTCAGGAGTCCAGGGGCGGAAACGAGTTTGGGAGAGTTTAAACACCTGATCTCGTAAAAGGCACTTCCGCAGCCCGCACTATCACCTGAACCACACCCTGGGAGTTGATGAATCTTGATATTAATGGTGTGTGTGGTGTATATTGAGATATATTGTATTGTAGCAGTTATATGTATGCTATTATAAAACTCTATGTTTTTATATAACTAGAATGAAATCTTCCAAAAACTAAATAACTAATAGCAAATGGTGGGATATTTTGACATGGGGTGAAAGAACCAATGGTAGAGGTGCCAAAATGGGCAAGCTGGTCGGGTTTGGAAGGATTGTAAATAGGTAGGGCTTAAACGGGTCGGGTTCGGAGCATTTCATGGAATTTCTATCTGTTATGTATAAAATTGAGAGATCAAAAACTAGTTTAGGAGTTGAGAAATTATTCAATCAAAAATAATCATATATATAATTATGAAATTGAAAATTTTTGGAAAAAAAAAATGATATTTGAATTAAGTTTTGGAGACTTGTAAGGACATAGTGACATGTTTATATACAAAATTTTCAATTTTCGCTTGATACCGTAGCCTCCAAAAAGTATGTGTTAATTAATGTGTTCTGTAAAATGGGTATTTAGCTAGTAATTTTAAGTATTGAGATTTGCTCAAAGAATATATATATTAAACAAAAGAGAGGGGATTTTTTTAAAAATGAATGCATTAGTAGTCTTTCCACTATCTGTTTACAGCTCGTTTGGAACTTGTAAAATATTGGAGAAAAGAAAGGAAAATAAGAAGAATTTTAGTTTTTCATGTTTGGTTTTTAAGGAAAGTGAGGAGAAAAATAGAAAATATACCAACTCAATTAACAAAATTTTAATTTTATGCATCTATAGTATTTGGTTTTTCTTAATTTTAGAACAATTTTTTATTTGAAATGGTATTTGATATAAAGAACAAATATAGTGAAAAATGAATTTCCTTCTAATTTTACTTTTTTTCCCCTTTTTCTAAGCAAAATCCTTGATCCAAATTGACCATTAATGTCAAAAGAATAATTTATTTTTTAATGAAAAAGAATTTTTAAAGCTCATGTATTGGAAGCTTCTCCTATAAACCTATTTAACATCAAATTTTAAAAAATAAATTGTCTTCAAAAAACATTCTCATCTCAACATGTTCACTCAAAATTTTTATGGTGGAAGTTATATAGCGGTTGTTACTTCATGTGCGTGTCTATATATCTACATTTTGGATATCAAATATTTGGTGGCAAGTTCCATATTTATTAACATCAAATATATGAAGGGTAGGAACCATATGTCAAATGTTTCACATCCAAAAAATAGTTCATGGAGCTAAGTTTTTGTATAATTTTTCAATTGGTTGATAGATATAATGTAGACATCCATTTTCTTTGACCATTATATAGCAAAACTTTAGGAATTTTAATTTTGTTATTTAATATTTTTGTTGTTTTTAGACATTAGTTAGAGCCTCTAACTATATTTGGTTGCAAATATAACCTCTAACTTAGAGGTGTCATCTAATATTTTCACCTAATTAGATATTTTGTTTTGATTCTCTCAGCCTCACCGCGTTGAAATGTATTTTCATTAATTAGGGTTTCTATACAAAGCATCTTGCATTCATTTCATACACAAGTATGTACAAGTACAGTATCAAAGAAAACACAAAGGGAAATATGGATTATCATTCTTAGGGTGCTATTATTGGGTTTTCTTCACCACTTGCATGCATAAAGGAAAAAAAAGAGTTTTAGTGTTAGTTTCACATTGAAAGCATTTTGGGCCAATTTTGGGCCCAATGTTTGTGTTGGGCTAATTTGTAATTTTTTTAGCCCACTTTAGACCTTTTTTTGAAGTGACAACTCTTATGGGCTTATTTTGAGTGAAGTAAGGCCCAATAGGGGCCTTTCTTTTGAATTAAAGCCCAATATTGGGCTAGAGGCAATAAAGAAGCTCAACTTAGGTCCTTTGGTTGGAAATGACAACCCCTTTCATGGTTGTTCCCCATAAGAAATTGAGGTATGCATGCCTTCCCCTTCCCCATGGTTCACTTTTCCATGTGGTTGGTTCCTATGGACAAGCCACATTCTACATTTTCCCATGGGACTGTTTTCCTTGCGAACTTGCCTATAAATAGGGGTAGAGGTTTTTAATTCAACAAGATGAGGAAACAAAAAGGGAAATTGAAAGAGAATTTGAAAAATCGTTCAGAGAGATAGAGAAAGTACGAAGCCAGCATGCTAAAAAAAGGGGAAATTGGGAGAGGCTTTGGGCAGATATTATTAAGAGAAAGAAAGGGTAAGAAATCATCAGAAGAGACATTTAGAGGAGGGGGCATTGGAAAATTTTAAGGCAGAAGACATTTAGAAAGGAGTTCAAAAAAAGCTAAAGAAGGGGAGCAGTGCAAATATTTTAAAGCGAGAGTCAAAAGGCTGCACATAAGTTCAGTGAATAGAAACAGAGAATAAAGATCTAGAAGGTAAGTACCCCATTCCCTATTTAGCTATGAATGTTTGATCGAAGGATTGATTGTGTTTAATAGAGTGAAAGTTTTGCGAGTCACAAAATTTTTGAATATTGCTTATATTTATTTTTGAAATCAAAACAAATTACCTAGCTGAAACCCTAAAGTTTGAACCCTCGAATACCTTAGCTAGAACCCTCAAATTCCTTAGATAAAAATAAAAAACCCTACAATATCCTCAAAAGATGACCCAAATATTCAGATCAAACTACCCAAAACCCTAGTCTCAATGACCCAAACACCCTAAAAAAGACCCAAATCTGAGTTAACTTGGCTAGGATCCAAGTCAACCAAACTCAACCCAAGTTAACTAATCTAGAAAAACTACTCGGCTACTCAACCTAAGTCAACTAGACAACAACCCTGACCTAAGTCACTTATAGACTCTTGTTCATTGACCTAACACTACAAAAAAATATGTTTTTAGTGACGAAGGTATTACTGACGGTTATAAAACCGTCACTAATACAACACTATTAGCAACAGTTTATAACCGGCACTAATACGTTCGTCACTAAAAATTGTGCGGTTTCGCGTAAAATTTTTTCTGAGAAAATATTAGCGACGATTCTCTAGTATTAGTGACAGATTAAATTCGTCACTAAAAGTCACTTATTAGTGACGATTAACAAATCGTCACTACTAATAGTTATGAATATATTAAAAACATTTAGTTAATGGTATTAGTGACAGATTGAGATATCTATCACTAATAATGGGGTATTAATGACAGTTTTGAAGCTATCATTATTAGTTATTTTATTTAAAAAAATATAAAAAAATTAAATAAAGGGTATTAGTGACGGATTGGGAAATCCGCCACTAATAAGAGGATATTAGTGACGGTTTTGAAACCGTCATTACTAGCTTTTATTTAAAAAATATAAAATAAATTTGGTTAAGGGTATTAGTGACGGATTTGGGAACCGTCACTAATAATTCATTTTTTCAAAATAAATAAAAAAATTTAAATTCAGAGTATTAGTGATGATGTTGTATATTCGTCACTAATAAGAGACTAATAGTGATGAATCTAAAAATTCGTCACTAATAATTTCTTTTTAAAAAAAATATACAAAAAAAATTAAGTTTAGAATATTAGTGACGAATTTATAAAGTCGTCACCATTGTTGTCTTATTGACGAATATGAACCGTCACTAATGCTTTGTTATTTATAAAAATAATAAACGGATAGTAGTAGTGATGGTTTTGAAACCATCACTAATGCCCAAAAACCCTTATTGGTTTCTGCGGGATATTTTTCCTCCTTCTCCAGCTGGCTTCTTGCCCTTCCCCTCCGCCTGCTCCTGTGAACCTCTCTAGCTCCCAGTCGATCTCCCGCTGCTCTCTGCCGCAAGCCACCGCGCCACCTCCTCCTTTTCCCCTCCTGTTTCGGCGATCTTCTCTCCCAGTCCCCCCTGCTCTTGATCGGCCACAAGCCACTGCTCCAGCTCCTCCTCTTCCCTGGCCTCATCCTGCTTTGGCGATCCTCTCTCCCAGTCTCCCCCTGCACTCGGCCGCAAGCCAACCCTCTTGCTCCGGCGATCCTCTCTCCCAATCTCCCTGTAACGCCCCGAACCCTTAAACTCGGGTCTGGTGTGTTATACCTGATCATATCCTCATAAATCATATTCCATAACATACGCAGCGGAAAACATGATCATAATTTCCATATAACATAATACCAGAGTTTACTAATTCTAACTACCAACCGTAATAAATTAATCATCCACCAGTATTCAATTATATACATGTCTCCAAAACATTATCCATTAATACCAGTATGTTTCATAACTATCCTTTCATAACTGAGTTAAAACATAAAGATATAAAACATAAAATATACAATCCACCAGTATTCAATTATATACATGTCTCCAAAACATTATCCATTAATACCAGTATGTTTCATAACTATCCTTTCATAACTGAGTTAAAACATAAAGATATAAAACATAAAATATACATATCAGAATTAACATAAAAATATACCCTTTTTCTTATATCTTCCAAAAATGTTATAAAATCTCGAGCTCTCAAAGCTTGATCCTGAGAAATCCTGAAAAAAATGAATTCATATTCGGGTGAGACACATCTCAGTAAGGGAATAAACAATATATTAAACTCAGTGTGTGGCCATCATGAGATTATACATATCATTTTATAATATTTACAAATCATTAACATAATTTCTTGAAACCATTCCCTGTTCCTAATCAAACACATACAAATGTTTAACTCACGAGATTTCTCAAGGATAGGGGTGATTACTCGCCCATACAAGTAGCACCCCTCTGCTCTGATACTTAGGCAATCCAAAGGTCGCAGTTAAAGCATACTAGGACACTCACCTTACTCAGTAAGCCCTCAAGTGATAAATTAATCTTGTACTCACACCGTTCAACAATAGCTTATCGGCAAAGGCCCTAAGGATAGGGAAATCTACCCGCCCATACAAGTAAGTTCCCTCTGCCCTAGTACGTTATGCGGCTACTGCCACATCTGTAGTTACCAGTGCACTCGCCTTACTCAGCAAGCCCTCAGGCGAAAGGTACGCCTCGCCCAATCGTAACATGTTTTACGTACATACATACTTCTAATATCATAATACATCATTCTTTTCTGTCATTATACATTCATGCACATTCATTCCTATTCATAACTTACTTTGCATTCGTTTCACTTTAAGTGACTCTTTCCCATTTACATCATTTACCTTTGTCATTTCATTTCATTGCCTTTTCATCGTCATTTCATTGCATAACATTTCATTTCATTACTTCGTACTACAACTGGTCTTTAGCCATCATCAGTTAGTCGACCTAGAAACGTGCTAGATCTGCTAACACAGCTCCTTTTAGCTGTCATCAGTTAGTCTACACAGAAGTGTGCTAGATCTGTTAACATGGCTGTCTTTCAGCTGTCTTACATTTACGTGATTGCATTTAACATACACAGGCAACATTGTCCATATCATATTTTATTTTCACTGTTTTACTTACTTAGCCTGCATATCATACATTTAACATATATTTGCATATATTATCATGCCACACAATTTAACAGTAAAATTCATATATTGGCTGTAAAATAAGCCAACCAACGTTTAATGTTTATATACTAAAAATACATTTCATGCCTTACATAAATATTCTGAAAATATTTTTCCACTTTCATCAGTTCATTTTCGCATATACATATCTAATAAACAACCCTAAACTCGAAAAAAATATAATTTAAACAGTTGGCATTTTACCCATATCAAAACATATACACGTACATATAACACAATTTATTTTTCCATTAAATTCATAAAAATTCTGATTTAATATATATTTTTTCCCTTATCTGGTTTCTTGAATTAGGCCAACAGGGACTCCGAAAAATACCTATGGCGCTCACTCGGACCCTGAAATTAAATTCCTAGTTTTAATAAATTATTTCTAAATAAAATATTAATTTAATACTTCCTAGGCCTTTAAATACCCAATAAATAATTATCTCCTTAAATTTAGCCAAATTCTCAAATCCCACTCTCGCTTTGGAGTAGGGCCTAGAAAACCCCAATTGAAAAATTACCTACGTCAAAATGACAATAACGACGACTAGGACCCCGTGGTGGTGTCCGTTCGTCGATTTAACCACATATTAACGGTGAAATTGAGAAAATAGAGAAAAATTACCTTTCCCCAGGAGCAGTGCCTAAGTCGTTCTAATGAAAAATCTGCTCCAATAGAAATGTCAGCAGTAGAACCAGGATTCCAACGGCACCTTCCGTTTCCCGATCCGTCGCAAACTCGCAAAGTAATTGAGAGAAGAAGAGAGACGGAGATGAAGGTGGTTGGCGCACTCGCAAGAAATATTTTCAGACGGGGGGGGGGGGTGCAGCTTTGATTCTTCTCTTTCTTTTTTCTTCTTTCTTCTTTCTTCTTCCTTCTTCTCTTTTCTTTCTTTCTTCTCTTCTTATCTCTTCTATCAGATTCTTAACTTTTACATATATATATATATATATATATATATATATATATATCTTATTTTAATTATTATTATTTTTAAATCCAATACAATAATATTTAATTTAACAACTAGTTATTTAATTATTTAATTTATCTTAATTTAATTTAATTTTTTTTCTTTTCCCACGTCATTCCATTTATTTATTTATCTGTTATTTTTTTATTTATTTTTTTTAAATTATTTTAATATTTTTAAATTTTCTGGGTCTTTACACTCCCCCTACACTCGGTCGCAAGCCAACCCTCCTCCTACTCTGGCGATCCTCTCTCCCAGTCTCCCCCTGCTCTCAGCCGCAAGCCACCCCTCCTGCTCCAACAATCCTCTCTCCCAGTCTCCCGTCTGCTCTCGACCGCAAGCCACCCCTCCTGCTTCGGCAATCCTCTCTCCTAGTCTCCCCCTGCTCTCGGCCGCAAGCCACCCCTCCTGCTCCGGTGATCCTCTCTCCCAGTCTCCCCCTGTTCTCGCCCTCAAGCCACCACCTGCAAGTCGCCGTGGCCGTCGCAAGGACGTAGGCACATTGTCGAAACTTGTAAAAAATCTCGAGGTTCTTCTTTCTCTTTATCTTTTTACTTTCGAGCATATATTTCTTGATTTTATCTGCTATGAATATTTAAATCTGATTTGGGAATGTGATCAAAATTGATTTGTGAATGACTTGAATGATTTAAACTTCTATTGAGATCAAACGCTGCTATAGCTAAAAATTTACACTTGATTTAATTTGTTGGTATTACTTATTTTTGGTTGATTAATTGTTCAAATACAAGAATAATATTTGTTTGTGTTTATTGAATACAAAGTTTGGGCATGCCCCATGATCGCAAATTATCTTGTTAAGCTGACTTTACTCAATGGGGATTGAATCAATAATTAGCATGGAAAGAATTAGGCCGTAATTTGATGAATTGATTTGATGCATTATTTATGTTTGATTTTGATGGTTGCTGTTGTATTGCTTGAATGGTTCTTTTCTTACATTGCATGGATGTGTTTGTCTTCTATTATTAGGTACTATTTTGTTCAGTGGTTTGTGTCCAATGGGGTAGAACTGGTTGGTGATTTCTTATCAGCACTAAGGGTTACAAACTAGCACTTGGTATTTATAGTGTGGAATTCAACAAATTTAGGGGCAAAAACCATTTTTGAAGGTTTTATTTTATTTTTTGCCACTGTTAATTCATTCGCCACCTAAATTTGTCATGTGTGTGGGTTACATTGCCTTGATGCCTTTTTTTTTTTAATCAAGATTGTATGTAGGAATGTCATTTCGATGCAATTTATAAACAATTAGGGATATTATTAAGAGACTCCCCAATGAACTTAACTAAAGTTTGGGTATCGAATACTAGTGTGAGTTCAATATACAATGTGTTAGGGTAGTGCTAGTATGACACTATTAACCCTGTATCTTTACTGATTAATAATGACTCATGCCTTAACCCTGTGTTTGGGAGTAGATTTTGCGAATTAGATTTGAATTTTTGTGGGTTTGAAGAAAATGTTGTGTAATATTGTGTTGAGTTTACTTTAAGTCACACATCCAACTCCAAATCATGAATTCCATCCTTCTGAATACTAACCTAGAGCTGACCAACTATAGATGACATCAATCAAGGAACTATTGTACATGACGTGAGCAGTGTTGGGGATGGAGTTGTGAATGTATGTCTTAATTGCTGCAAAGCTAGCTGGTGAGGAAATTTGCGACCAACAGGTGGTTATAATTTTACATAGTTTTGTGTTGGTGGAGTTCAAAACCTTGGCTTGCCACACGGTGATGAATTCATTTGTATTGTGGTTGATTAGATATATTTATTGAGGCTTGAGAGGGTTTCAATTAGATTGACAAAGTTGTTCTTTAGTGTGGCCAACATTGATCGTGTTAGCTCCTCTTGGTGGAAAAGCAGCTCCTCTAGGTGTTTTGCATATTGATATGGGAATCAATGTGTATTGTTTGGGGTTCAAATCTTGTAAGCTTATCTGAGCATATTGATTACTTTAGAATTATACACCCATCACTTGATGACAATTTGACAATATATCAAAATTTAAGAAGTCGGACATTTAATATCCTATCCCAAATTCAATAGGTATCTTTACAATAGCCCTAAAATTAGTTCTAAATGAATTTGCAAGTTTGGAAAACTATCACTTTGTCCAGGGAAGTCTCATAGGATGGGGAAACTAATTTAATTGAACTCTCATTTATCCTATTTTCATATTTATATGATAATTTGCACTATTCATACTTGTGTGTGGCAGTATGGTATGGTAAATATTATATCCAAAAAGAAATGTGTTTCTTATAAAATGAAATTTATATGATAACTTGCACTATTCATACTTGTTTCCACTAGGCTTGATGTGGAGTGAATAAAAGTTAAAAAATAAATTTACTTATAAAAAAATTGTGTTTCCTTTATGACAAAATTAAAGTAGTGTTTGGGAGTAAGGATTTTAGATCCTGAATTTTGATTTGGGTGGATTCAGATAAATTTCAATACAATTTTATACTATTTTTTTATTTAAATTAAATACAACTACAAATTTATTGCATTTGAAAACATACAATAAGTGTATTTTGGTTGAATAATAAGTTACCATATTCATATTTATACAATGATTTGCATTATTAATACTTGCATCAGAGTAAGAATTTTAGATGTTGGATTTAGATTTGGGTGGATTTGAACAAATTTGAATACAATTTTATGCTACATTTTATTCAAATTTAATACAATTCTAAATTCAAGGCATTTGAAAACATACAATAAGTGTATTTTGGTTAAATAATAAGTTACCCTATTCATGTTTACATGATGATTTGCACCATTAATACATGTATGTGTGTGTGTGTGTGTGGATGCTTGTGTGTGCATGTGAGAGTTCATCGCTTGACTTATTGGGTTTGACCAATTATCTTAATTATTTATAATGTGTTTCATAGTAGTGAGGTCATAAAATTTGTGGTTGATTTGATGGACGTGAAGCAATGACACTAGGATTTTCTATACAGTTATGCCGAAAGATTTGACATGGAAGCTTTGAAACTTTAACTTTGAACCAAAATGTAAAGATGGTTGCCCTTCATGGTCAAAAACAAATATTTGAAACTCTAACTTCTACCCTTCAACATCTTAAACTTTTCAATATTAATTTGTACTCTTTTTCATTGTCAAATGCTCTCTCAAGGCTTTAATAGGTTACTAAAAAGTTAACCTATGGGCAAATTATTTTATATGAGCATTTTTCAAATTTGCACGCCACCAAAACAAAATCCTTTCTTCTTTTTTTTGAACTTTTATATACAAATATTGAAAAACTTGAAAAGAAAATGACATTTTGCAATCATTTGAACAATTAAAAATGAAAAATATTTTCCATAATTGAACAGACAGTTAATTCTAACCATTAAAATTCTAGCAATAAATTGGTATAATTATTCACCTAAGCTTTGACAATGCTCTCTCATTTTTCTATCATCTAAAATAGCTCACAAATTAAGTCTATCAAATTAATACTATTTTACCACTTTGAAAAAAAAGAGTTCACACCACTTTGAAAAAAAATGTCATTTTAAGTCATCCATTGCATTAGACAAAATTGATCGTCCTTACACATATTATTAAAAAACAAATTTGTACATGCAATGCATAGATAAGTCTTATATTACTCAAAACCAAAGCCTGAAATCGTAGCCCCTTGCAGGTTTTTTTTTTTTTTTTTCAACTTCATGTATTCATTGAAGCTTAGACCTGTCCAAGAACGGTTACTATACATTCATTCCTAATCGTACATGTGAGACAAATCAATTGTTATATTTCAATTAATTATTAGTCATACTATGTTGACTAATAATCGGTTGAACATGTTAATTATTTGTTTCACTTACAATTAGTAATGTTTGTATTTCAACCATTCTTAGATTGTCCAATGTGGATAGTTCAGGAAGTTGTATTTACATTGTTATCATCGTTCACGCTTTATCAATTGTTATTATATATTTCGAGCGCGTCTCTACTTGTGTTCTCTAGGTGCATAGTGGGGTGTCGTGACAATTTGTTAATGATGGAAAACTAGCAAAATTTTCACTTCCCCCATCTAGTGTACTTGGAGAGCCATGGGGAGATGCTGCCGAAATTTATAACGACTACGAAGAAGGAATTTGAGCGATTGATCGCAATGTAAATGCAACATTCTTGAATGGGATAGGATCCGTACCCTTTAGAGTATGATGGTTGATTATAGGATTCACGATGCATGCATGATAAACATTATGAGAATATAATGAACACCATTTACTTGAACATATTATAGGGTAATTATGAACATGGATAAGAGTTGGATGAACGCTCGGGGTAGGTTTTTTCCAAAATACGTGAAAGGGGTATATGATTTCATAGAGTTCGTGCGTCCTCGTGCAGACAGAGCCAGTAGAATAAGGTGTCCTTGCAAGAAATGCTAAAACATAACATTCAAACACATTAATCTGGTCCATTCACATTTGTTAGACTTTGGAATGGAGAAAAGGTACACAAGATGGGTGTTCCACGATGAAGATTACGCAGTTCAAAGCGATAATGATGACGATGAAGATGAGGGGGCAAATATAGTAGGTGGTGATACACGTTCGGAAGGGTTAATCGAAATGTTAGGTGAATTGCAGTGGACACGGGTGATGTTAGTGTGTCGTGTACTGGTGATGAAACTACTTCAGCAGGTACCATACCTTGCTATCCTAGTACGTTGAATTGACTCGGTAAACCATTTGCTAATCTCATGAGGGATGCACAGGTGCCCCTATATCCAAACTGTAAAAAGTTCTCAAAATTAGAGTTTCTAATAAAGTTACTTCATGCAAGGACAGTGCATGGGTTATCTCATAGCGCATTCAACATGCATTTAAGCCTTATTAAGGCAGCATTGCCTGATGGTGAAACACTTCCCAAGTCTTTTTATGAGGCGAAGACATACATGCATGAATTGGGTCTCGATTACACTTTAATACATGTGTGTAGGTATGATTGTGCACTCTTTTATGGTGAACATGAAAATGCAAACGAGTGCCCAGAATGTGGTGAACCAAGGTATACAACTAATCATAAGAAGGGTAAAAAGATCCCCAAAAAAGTTTTGCGATATTGTCCATTAATCTCGCAACTGCAACGATTGTATATGTGCAAAAAGACTGCTACATATATGAGATGGCATCAAGAGAAATGTCTTTAAGATAGAAATACCCTTAACCATCCAGCGGACTCCGAAGCTTGGGTCGAATTTGATAAAATGCATCCGTGGTTTGCTAGTGATCCTCACAATATCAGACTTGGCCTTACTTCAGATGGGTTCAATCCTTTCGGTAACATAACCAACCCATATAGCATGTGGCCAGTTATGATGATGTCATATAATATGCCACCATGGCGATTTATGAAAAAACCTTTCATTTATATGTCTCTGTTGATTCCCGAACCAAAAGCACCTGTTAATGATATTGATGTTTACATGCGTTTGTTAATTGACAAGTTGAAAGAATTATGGGAAAAAGGAGTGGAGACATTCGATGTGGAAACCAGGACAACATTTCGG
Source organism: Malania oleifera (assembly GCF_029873635.1). NCBI lineage: Eukaryota > Viridiplantae > Streptophyta > Magnoliopsida > Santalales > Ximeniaceae > Malania > Malania oleifera. The sequence goes on from NC_080422.1 coordinate 22,030,573, forward strand.
ATGCATGTTGCAGTCTTGTGAACAATTAATGATTTCCCCGCATACGGCAACCTGTCAGGTTGGAGCACAAAAGGTTACTTAGCATACCCAGTATGTAATAAGGATGTTGGGTCCTTATCCTTGAAGCATGGCCGCAAGTTATGCTTTTTGTGTCATCGCCATTTTCTACGAACTGGACATCCTTGAAGGACTCGTGGCGTCAAAAGCTTCAATGGAAAACCTGAACAAAGGTCACCGCCAAAGCAGCTAAGTGGGGAAGAGATATTAAACCGGTTAGGGTTGATCGGAGATGTGAAATTTGGGAAACCACCGACCAGTAGAAAAAGAAAACACACTGAGTGGGAGTTGAATTATACAAAGAGAAGCATTTTCTTCGAGTTGCCATACTGGAAAGATCTTCTACTACGCCACAATTTGGATGTTATGCACATCGAAAAGAACATTTCTGAGAATGTCATTGGTACATTGCTTGATATAAATGGGAAGACAAAGGACACCGCAAATGCTCGCCGAGATATGAAAGACATGGGAATACGACTTGAGCTGCACCTGTTTCGTGATGGGGACAAAATTCTCATGCCATCAGCTTGTTACACATTTTCGAAGGATGAGAAGAATAAATTATTCGAATGGTTGAAATCAGTGAAGTTTCCCGATGGATATGCATCGAACATTGCTCGATGCATAAACCCGAAGGAAGGGAAGATGCTAGGAATGAAAAGTCATGACTGTCACGTCCTTCTACAATGGGTTCTACCCGTTTTCTTTCGTGGAGACTTGACTGAAGATGTTCGTTCAATGCTGATTGAGTTGGGATTCTTTTTTCAGCAGTTGTACTAAAAAAAATTGAGCGTAAACGTACTTGAATGGTTAGAGGATGACATCGTGATCATACTATGCAAGCTTGAGAAAAATTTTTCGCCAGCATTCTTCAATGTGATTGTCCACCTTGCTATCCATTTACCAAGGGAGGCCATAATTGGAGGACCGGTTCAATATCGTTGGATGTATCTTATTGAGAGGTAAAGTATAAAGTCCTTGTATAATGGTCACGTGATTTCCCTATTTGAATTTTTTTTTCTTTATTGTGTCTACAAGTCTATAATGCTACGTAAAATGCACAGGTTCTTGTCCACTTTGAAGGGGTACGTGCACAATAAGGCACGGCCGAAAGGTTCAATCATTGAGGCGTACATTGACAGTGAATGTCTTGCATTTTGCTCAATGTATCTACATGATATTGACACAATGTTTCACACTCGATGATGAGCGAAATGCAGCCGTTCATAAAGCTATTAATGCCGAAGATAAAGAATCCCAGTAGCTTTATATTTTCGAGAACATGTTAGAGCCTCAATCAGTGCACGGGTTTTACGATTTCATTGATATGGATAATCTAGAAAAGGCTCATTTTACCGTCCTCAACAATTGTGACTGAAACTGTTCCATATATCCGAGTATTAACGTGGTTTCCAAACTCCTTAATATCTTTGTATTGTATTATACATATGCATAATTATAATACTTACTTGACATTACACCATGTACATTACTGTTGCACATAGCGAACAAAAATCAAGCTAAACAATCTCCGAACGCGGTCAAATGACGAATGTTTGACGAATGACATAAGTAAGAATTTATCAATTTGGTTGGGGAGTCGTTAAGTCACAAAACTTTGCTTGAGTGAGAAGCAATGTATGTTTTTCACTATTGAAGGTATTCTTCTAAACTCTTGTTATTTAATATTATGAAAGTCCATGTTTTACAATAAGGACGCTATTACGGGTTGCATAGTAAAGAGTTGATAGCCATTGGCATATAGTGGCCATCGAATCAAACGAGTTAATACGCAGTCTATACTAAGTAGCAGTTGCGTTGTTAACAAGTTACGATTTCATACAAAGTCTCTCGAACTGCATAGAAGAACCCAATATTGTGGGGTTGCGGTGCTAGGCACAGAAGAAAATGAAAAAATTGACTACTTTGGTGTGTTGGATGACATTATAGAGCTTAAGTATGGAGCAAACAGAGTTGTCCACCTGTTCAAGTGTACGTGATGGGACATTTAATATAAATACTGGAATAAACAACGATGCCTACTTCACCAGTGTCAATTTTGGCAAGACCTGGTATCAAAATGACCCTTTCGTGCTTGCGACGCAGGAAGAACAAGTGTTTTACCTTAAAGACACCAAATTGAAGGGTGAATGACATGTGACCCAAAAGATTCCTCCTCGAAGTTTGTACGCAATTATAGAAGTTGTAGATAGTGAGATGAGTGCTAATGAGACTGCATTCCAAGAAGATGAGCCATCTGTCCATGCAGCAGCGCAATCTACTGCAGATGTTGTTGAAGAAGGCGTCGATCCTATACCATTGCATAGGGATGGTGCCAGGGCAGAACACGTAGGGACTGCTAACAGTACAATTGAACCTTCTGTTGACGTTCACTTCATTGACGATAAAGAAACTGATGGAGAAGATGAAACAGGGGTCGAGTACTGTAGTGAAGAGGAAGACACTTTAGAAAGTGAGGATGATACCAATATTGAGGACGTATAGGGGGGGTAAGCATGTTATTTTTGTCACTATGTATCTGACATGTGTTAATAACTTAAAATTAGATGTATGCTGCATCCATCTAATATCCGTACTTCTTATATTTACTTGTCTATTAAATTGTAGATATGGCACCAGGCGGCCGACGTTGGAGAAATCCTTTCAGGCACACAAGTACATCGCATGAGGATGATCCGACATCCTTCTCCAGACTAGAGGACCCCGTCGGTCCTGATGCAGTAGCACCATTGTCTGAGCCATCGAAACCTCAGCCAGACATGGATACCACTTATGCGACTGACACGCAGGGTGAGTTTCCGACCGTCATAAGTAGTGTTGGTATGGATACGTTTAATTTATTTACATGTCAACTGTTGACGATAGTTATTCACGTGTATGATTATAATGTTGTTCTTAAATTAACTCTACTTTCAGCATCTACATCCACGGTCAGGTCAGGTCGTGGTGTAGCAAAGAACATGTCGCTGAAGAAGCACTTGGATAGGACTAAACAGCAGATTCGGGTCGACATTCCTCCAGGATACACCACCCCGCTAAACAATTGGTGCACTGCGTGGACGAGGGAGCTCGACATTATATGCCAACAGTATGCTCTAGTCACCGCATTCAGCTTGCCGCAGGTGACTCAGGAGCAGTGCATGGTTCTTTACATGCGCATTTTGGTAAGTTCCCTAACTCTATATGACTGTTTTTAATTTAAATGTTTTTTTACTTTTAATGTACTAGCTAATTAACAACTATCTAACATTGTAATTGTATTACTTATATATGCAGGAGGAGTTTGATATGGACATCCTCGAGGATGACCATGTGAGGAGGGTGGTCGACGTCCAATTGTGTAATAAATTTAAGAGCTATCGCTCAAAAAATGGGCTTCCATTTTCGAGCGATGGGAGATGAAGCAGAAGAGCGGCCATTCGATAAGATATCCCAAGAAGATTGGGACGTGGTGTGTCACCATTTCCGCAACCCGCGCTATCAGGAGATGTGTTTGTATTATAATCACTAATTTTTTACAATGATGTCGCTAATATGTCGTCATTACATCTTCCTTGTAGGCCATATCTGAAACAAATGCTGCGAACCGCAGCAAACTCCCTACGAATCATTGCGGTGGATTGAGGCTATTCGTAAATCATCGCCAGGTAATTACTATATATAAAATTATCTGACCATTACATGACATAATACTAATGATGACTTATATGATAATGTAGCGTGATCCCAAAACTGGCGCAGAGGAGTCGCTGCCGGATCTGTATCAGAGAACACACCAACGACGATCGGGGGAGTGGTGCGAGGGTGCGCATGACCGACATGTAAGTTAAGCAAAAATTTTAGTTTATTACTTTATTCAAAACATCAAAGTTGTAGTCTTACTTATTCCTTTTTATCATTTTCATGATTGAAATTAGGCACGGATGGTCGAGCTAAGGGATGCACCTATTTCATAGGGGAGTTCGCACATGACAGATTTCGAGATCACTTCCGAGGTGCTTGGGCAACGAGCGGGGGGCTGGGTGAAAGGTCTTGGAAGTGGTTACATCGCCCCAACAACATCATCCTCCATGGGTGCGGCGGCTCGAGTATGATAAGCAAGAGATGGCTCGACAGATGCAGGTGATCGCTATGGAGAACACAGAATTGAGATCAGAGGTCTCTAGCTTTCGAACCCAAATGCAAGCCATGATGGATAGGACTGCGCGGTTAGAGGAAAGGATGCGCCAATCTGGACAGGATGATGCGGGTGGCTCCTTTGATTGATTAAAGGTATTATGATCACAAATTGAGTTTCATGTTAAATCATGCTAGTCTAGAATGCCTCCTGCATGGCGGATGTAGTTGATGTGTATTGCATGCTGGTAGTGGATATAAGTTTTTGTGTGCCTTCAAATTCTTATAAATGATCTATTTGAACCTATCACGTGCAGGTTTTGTGGGAACGTTTGTTTTTGTTAACTCATGATATGCTATGCTCATTTGGTAGCCACTCAGGTGGGACAATTCATGAAGTTTGAAGAAGCGTCCGAAAAATCTTCAAGCCATGGTGGAATGACAACTGCAGGGGCAGTTCCTGTCCCTCAGTTGCCAAAATTACAAGAAAATGTGTGCAACTCCATGTTCTTCTGTTGAATGATTTGGATAAATTTCTTTTTGGGGGAGGGGGGGGGGGTTTTTAATGACTATGCATAGCATGCATGGCTTCTATATAGTTTCTGGATTTTGTTCCGTGCGTTGGACAACTTGAATCTTTAGAAGTAATAGTAGAGGTAGTAGTGGTGATAAGCAGTAAAAAATCGTTATGCAAAGTTGTTTTGGAAAAACTGAACATAATTAATATTGTCACAATTTTTTAAGATAAAATAAACACCAGAATAATTCAGACCCACAAGAACTATATATGAAAAGGGCTCAAATCTAATGAATTTTTAAAGAGTACAATTTAAGTTTTTAATTTTGAAAAGGGGATCCCTTTTCATATATAGTTCTTGTGGGTTTAAATTATTCTGGTGTTTATTTTGTCTTAAAAAGTTGTGAAAATATTAATTATGTTCAGTTTTTCCAAAACAACTTTGCATAAAGATTTTTTACTCCTTATCACCACTACTACCTCTACTATTTTTTCTAAAGATTCAAGTTGTCCAACACACGGAACAAAATCCAGAAACTATACAGAAGCCATGTATGTTGTGCTTAGTCATTTTAAACCCCCCCCCCCTCCCCCCCAAAAGAAGTTTATCCAAGCCATTCAACAAAAGAACATGGAGTTGCAAACATTTTCTTGTAATTTTGGCAACTGAGGGACAGGAACTGCTCCTGCAGTTGTCATCCCACCATGGCTCGAAACTGTTTCAGATGCTTCTTTAAACTTCATGAATTGTTCCACTTGAGTGGCTATCAAATGAGCATAACATATCATGAGTTAACAAAAACAGACGTTTTTATAGGAGCTAAGTTCAAACATGTCACATTTTCAGACATACCCATTAACCCACAAGTCCAATTCCACTTCATTCTCTTCTTCGCCATTGATTACACTGCCTTATCTTCTCCTCGTCCGATAAATGGAAACTTAAGCATGTTCTCTACTATTTATATTCTAAATTTAAGATATGGTTACGTGTATTACTGTCGTGAATATGCTACAAGATTGCATGCCAGTTTAGAATGCTTTCTGCGTGGCGGATGCAGTTGATGTGTATTGTGTGCTGGTAGTGGATATAGGTTCTTGTGTGCCTTCAACTTCTTATAAATGCTCTATTTGAACCTATCAGGTGCAGGTTTTATGGGAAAATGTCCAATTTATAGATGGCATGCTATCGAAATTGCGTTAAAATTTTTCCAAAAAAAGAAGAAGATAGGCTTAGTTTAAAAATGCCTGGATGAATAACAATACTACACTGAACCAAGTACTATCCACTATTCTCTGCTATTTATATTCTAAATTTAAGATATGGTTACATGTATTACTGTCATGAATATGCTACATGATTGCATGCTAGTCTAGAATGCTTCCTACATGGTGGATGCAGTTGATGTATATTGCATGCTGGTAGTGGATATAGGTTCTCATATGCCTTCAACTTCTTATAAATGCTCAATTTGAACCTATTAGGTGCAGGTTTTACGGGAAAACATCTAATTTACAAATGGCATGCTGCCGAAATTGCGTTAAAATTTTTCCAAACAAAAAGAAAAGATAGGCTTAGTCGTTTAATGTTAAAATATTTTTGAAAGGATGAGTGAAACTTAGGAATCATAATAAATGAGGCAATTTAGAATGGACATTCATTTATATGTTTTTGGTCTGGTAAACTTAAAGCATTCATTGCCGTGTCGAAATCATTGAAAATATTATATACACTTGGCTGAGGATTTGAAAATTTGAAAAAGTGGTACGTTGAATATATACATAACTCACAGGAAGCATCAGTTTCATAATTATTTAAATTAAATGCTCTCATCATCTCATAACGTTCATGTCCAAATGTCTGGATGAATAACAATACTACACTGAACCAAATACTATCCATTGCTCTCTACTATTTATATTCTGAATTTAAGATATGGTTACATGTATTACTGTCGTGAATATGCTACATGATTGCGTACTAGTCTAGAATGTCTCCTGCATGGCGAATGCAGTTGATGTGTATTGCATGCTGGTAGTGGATATAGGTTCTCGTGTGCCTTCAACTTCTTATAAATGCTCTATTTGAACCTATCAGGTGCAGGTTTTATGGAAAAACATCTAATTTAATGACGGCATGCTACCGAAATTGCGTTAAAATTTTCCCAAACAAAAAGAAAAGATAGGCTTAGTTTTAAAATTCCTGGATGAATAAAAACACTACACTAAACCAAATTCTATCCACTGTTCTCTAATATTTATATTCTGAATTTAAGATATGGTTACATGTATTACTGTCGTGAATATGCTACATGATTGCATGCTAGTTTAGAATACCTCCTGCATGGCGGATGCAGTTGATGTGTATTGCATGCTGGTAGTGGATATAGGTTCTCGTATGCCTTCAACTTCTTATAAATGCTTTATTTGAACCTATCAAGTGCAGGTTTTATGGAAAAACATCCAATTTACAAACGGTTTGCTGTCGAAATTGCGTTAAAATTTTTCTAAACAAAAAGAAAAGATAGGCTTAGTTTAATGTTGAAATATTTTTGAAAGGATGAGTGAAAACATTTGCCGTGTCCGAGCAAAAAAAAATTGTCATGATCTAGTGGCTTTTTCTGCTATTGAGTGAACATTATAAATCCATTGGACTATCTTTAGTATGCAGAATGCTTATTCCTAGGAATAAAGATAGTTGTAATAATAGAACTTGATAATTTGTATTAAAAATGTATTATAATGCACAAGTGAAAATTTATAATTTCTTATCAATCATCGTAAAGAGTAGACAAGGAATGACTATAATTTCATCATAGATATACCTTCCATATTCCATGTTGAGTGGAAGAATGATGAATAAATATGAAATGACTATTATCTCTATTCCTAGATATCTTCTTGTATTCCGTTCTATTCGTAGGAATAGCTATTCAGTGAACCAACAAAACCTCAATGTATTTGGTGAACTTTTATGAGGCATCCCACTTATCATCTGGTGTCAATTATTCTCATGTGGTGAGGTGCCCTATTTTTGTTAGTTGTTTGTGGTCAGCTTGTGAAAGTAGCTTGGGCTTATTTAGTTGTCAAAAAATTTTTTTATTTTTTATTTCTAGATTTAAAATGACCAAAATATAACCTTGTTTTGAATTAATATAGATGTCTTCAAAACAGTGAAATGTGCTGACATTTTTTATTTCATTATATTTTGAAAATAGAAAACAAAAATTATTTTCCAATACTAAACTAGTTGTTACATTTTCTGATACTCAACGATGAGGGGGGTATCTTTTGTATGGAAAATTTGTCAAACACCAATTTATACTACTGAATATTGCTGTATTTGTTTTGATTTTTCTTTTATGTTGGGCATCTCGGCTAAATGCATTGGTTAAATGGTTTTGCAGATATATTTTGGAGGGAAAAGAGCTGGAATTCTATATGAAGAAGATCCAGAGGAAGAAGGAAAAGAAGGGAAAGGGAGCAGGTGCTGCCTAAGGTTTTGTTGCGTAGAGATTGTTTTCATTTTTCTCAATCCCATATCTCATTTCAGGCATTGGACTCTCAAAAGATTTTCAGATGAATTTTTTTGTTTATCTGAACTTTGCTTCTTGTGTTACTGTTCAATATAGTTTTAATTGTTATTTGAAGAAATGAAATTGTTTTATTTTAATTTGAATTTGTACTAGTATTTATATTTGAATTTTGAATATTTTTAAATAATTTTTGTTATCTGAACATATGCTATTTCTTCATTTTAATTGAATTTATATGAAATTTTGAATGGTTTCAGTTTATACATTTGAATATGTAGTTATAGATTTTTATATAAGAATTCATGATTAAAAAAAATTAGTATTAAAAGGTTTTTTTTTTTATTTTTCTAATTATTAGTGAAGGATTCAAATTCGTCACTAATACCCTACTATTAGTGACGAATTTGAATCATTCACAAATAACTTACTTTTGGTAACGAATTTCGGATTCGTCAATAATACAATGCTAGTAGTGACGAATTTTTAATTTGACACTAATACCATACCAATAGTGACGAATTTTAAAGTTGTCACTACTACTCAACTAGTAGTGACGAATTAAAAATTCGTCACTAATACTCTTCTAGTAGTGACGAATTTATTTTTCGTCACTAATACCCCTACTATTAGTGACGAATTTAAATTGAGCCATATAGTGACGGTGTTATGGTTTTAGTGACAGATTATATCCATCACTAATATTCTGTTATTAGTAACGAAAGTTATATTCATCATTAAAAGTTATTAGTAACGGCACATATAGCAACTATTTTGAAACCGTCACTAATAATCATAAATTCGTCACTAATACTATTAGTGATGAATTTATGACTATTAGTGACGGATTTGATCCGTCACTAATACCTTGATTTTTTTGTAGTGTAAGAAGCCAATCCCACCTAAACAACCAAGCCCAAAGCCTAACTTAACCTAAACTAAGCCCAAACCAACTTAAATATAAACCCAACCTAGATCCTAAATTAAGCCCAAATCCGTAGTCCATAAACTAAAATCCCAACTTACCCAAACCCAAAACCTATATTACGTTTTGGGGAGATTGGTGTTATCTCAGGGCAGTTGTATGGAAAAAACTACATGGAGATTGTGGTTATCTCAGGGTTATTTTGGGGATCAGGTGTTGGTGAGGTTTAACAAGGTTAGTGTTAAACTAGTCACCGGTACACCATTGGAAAATCTAAGTAAACGGTCTACAGCTTAGTACTCGAGGACGAAAGGTGATGTTTTAGTCATGTCAAAGGGTTCCTATGCTAGTGCAGTTGGGTACTTCGGCGGGCAACAGAGGGTTCCGTCAGTTGTGTGGTTTGCAAATGGAGACTACACAGGGGGCTTGGAAGACAGGAGGCTCACAACAGCGTGTGTTGTGGGAAGGCCTAATTGTTGGAAGTTTGGGGTACAGTCTTAGGGTGCGCTAGTTACAACTGGATCGGAGTTATTGGCAGAGGTTGAGGCTGCCAAGGTGGCATTGTGGTTTAGAGGATCGTTCAAGGAGCTGGGTGTTCAGTTAGGTGCAGTTCCTATTACCACGATCAAGTTCAAGTGTGTCTTGAACTTGGTCTATGTCTCCAGGTGTTAGAAGGGACGTGGGTTTTGATCTACAAGCTCAGGTGGAGCAGTGGTTATGCTTTCAGATTTCCAAAGTGGTGAATATTCGTCAAGGTAGAGATTGTTGGGGATGTAGCTCATATTTAGAGCGGATCACATATACTAGAGATAGCTATGTGAAGCAAGGGGCAATTACATGAGAAGAGGTTTCAAGCAGTATGCTGGAGGACCTTTGCTCAGCACAAAACTGTCTATGGTTTTCGTCGGCGCAAATCACGTATTTTCAAATCTGGGACTTGTAGATTGGACTTATCTAGAGGATTTTCCTCCAAGAGATTGCTATAGATGTAGTTTAGTTATACTAGAACACTTTTGTACGCATTAGATGTTATATAAACATCATTACGTAACTCTAGATGGGATTAATCTTCAAGTAAACTTCAAAGTTGTAAGCTTTGACATTGATCATAGTAAAAACCCAAGTGCTGCTTCCGTGGACGTAGGCTATTGCCAAACCACATAAATTTTATACGTTTTAGGTGTGTTTTTTATTCTTCTTATTATTATTTGATTGCTTCTTGAGTATATTTCATCATTTAGTGATTGTATTAGTGGTTGTTAATTATTTTGTGATTAATTGCGTACTTCCGCTACACGTATTCAAGTTGAACGAATATCAACACAAAATAAGTTAAGCTGGAGTAGTTCCTAATTAAGCAACCTTGTCTAGGGGTGCTCATGGTTCGGTTACTCAAATCGAAACTCTATAAATTGAATTGAACCAAAGGTATAATTTGGTATTTTTATGAACTAAAACCAATCCGAACTCATATGATTATCCAATCTGAACCTATTCTCAAACCCTCCTAATTTTTTTAAAAGAAAAATTAGATGTTTTACATATGTTTTGATTTAGTATGTGTATTTATGCTTTATTTATATAATTAAATCAATCACCCAAAAATATTTAAGCATATTATGTTGTAACTTTAGGAAATATCATTAATAATAATATCTAATAATATATAATTTAAATATGATTCGATCATAAATTCAATGGTTCATGAATATCAAGAATTGAAATTGAAACAACAGTCAAAAATAATAATAATAATAATAATAATAATAATAATAATAATAACAATAACAATTAATTAATTAAAATCAAATTGAATAAAATCTGTTCCAAATTTTTTTAAACAGCCCTAGATTGTTGACAATAAGTACACATCACTAGTCCGTGGTCACTGCTCCTTTGGAAAAAGAAAAAACACAAAGAAAACGTTTTTTTTATTTTATTTTTTAACATGTAATTTCAAATGGCGGCCAGTGGAGAAGCGTGCTTGGCGGGCTCATTCCTACTTTGGTGGGGATGTTTGTCCCACGCGAGCCTGAGCAAGTGACCTCTTTGTCCTACCTTCTAATTTTTACTGTGGAGTGTGGGCTTGCGTGCCATGGAGGCTCTTTCCTCGAGTTTTTTTCTATTTTAATTTTGTTATTTAATAAAATATTAATAATATTTTATTTACGAAAAGATTTTATATTTTAAAATTTATTAATCTCGCTGAATAATTCAACAAGATTTGTGATTAATTTTTTTTTAAAAAAACATTACTTCATGTAACGAGATTTGTCGAAATTTGCATGGGTACGTCTTTTCCCTCTCTCCGACGGAAGCAAGCTCTATTTTGTCGTCGGAATCCGAGACCCAAGTAATCATCAACGTTATTTCTGAAAAGAAGGTGGGAGGGGAGGAGTGGACAGAAGAGGCTTCTCGTCGGGCATCCTCTACCCTCGTAGCCATATAGAGCCCCATGTAAGAACTTAAAGAGTATTTCTTTAATTGATGAGAACCATCATCATGTCAGAATCAGTCATGTCAAATTATCAAGAACATTAAACTGAATGCAAAAGCATACCTCAATCCATAACGTTCCAAGATGTGTCGAGCCATATGGATGACCTTCCAGATCAACAAGTAATGTCCAAAAAATTCCTTCTACGTTTTTTGTATTCTCTTTGGCGATAAGATGACAAAAGATAAATTATAGAACTGTCTATGTGATCTGGGGACCATCATCACTATATATATATAACCGTTGGCCATATATGTGTATTTTCGTTTTCGCCCATCATAATAAACAGAAATGACCATTAAAGTCTCTACACATTAAAGGTCCACAACCGTTTCGGATACATTAAAGCCCATTATAATCCAAAATAACCAATTACTTTTAAATAGGGTATTTCCTTATTAGACAGTCCACAACATAATTGTTTCACATATATGCCCATAGTTGAATTTTGATCCAACAATCTCCCACTTGGGCTATATGTGTAACCTCATAATTTATTGCAAAAAAATAATCAAATGAGCTCAACTTTGCTGCCATACCGAAATGTATCTATAACCAATCCAATCCATCAATTATACTAACATAGGATCAAAGCGGCCTTTGTTACAATATTTGTAACTCAACCCATCAATAGTCACATATGTCAATACAACTGAATGACATGGATTATGATGTGGATGTGTATCTTGGAAATTTCATGCAATGTGATCTTATTTTGCTTAGTTCCAATTGGTCCACCTTAAATCTTAGTGAGATCAAATCATAACATAAATCAAAGTGTGAAAATCAAACTTTATTTCTACAGAAAATAACCTCAAAATAATTCATAAACTGGAATAACTAAAAAAACATGTATATATTGAAAAAACATCCATAAATTACAAACTCCCACTAAAACTAAACATCATCTAGAAATATGACACCCATCTGAGTAGTGTTCTCATGAAACTATTTGGGTGGCAATCCCTTAGTAAGTGGATCCGCAAACATGGAGTTTGTACTAATGTGCTCTATAGACAACTGACCACTCTGAACTCTTTCTTTAACAACTAGGAACTTGATGTCTATATGCTTCGACTTTGTCGAGCTCCTGTTGTTGTTGGAATATAAAACTGCAGATTTATTGTCACAAAATAACTTAAGTGGTATATCAATACTATCCACTATGTGCAGCCCAGTGACGAAATTCCGCAGCCATACTCTGTGATTAGACGCCTCATAACACGCTATATACTCTGCTGAACTTATGATGTACACAATTATCAACTGAATTCTTCTCAAAACCAAACGAGATAATTACATGATGAAACTTTATATACCATTGTCGAGATGCCTATTTGAGTCCATAGATGGATTTCTTTAGTTTGCAAACCATATTCTTTGAGTCTCCTAACACAAAGTTTTCTAACTGCACCATATAGATTGTCTCATCAATGTTACCATTGAGAAACGTTGTCTTTACATCCATCTGATGTAACACAAAACTGAAATGCGCCACTAATGCCATTATAATTCTAAAAGAGTCTTTCGAACAAACTGAAGAGAAAGTGTCTTCATAATCAATGCCTTCTTTCTGTGTAAAGCTGTTAACCTTATAGGTCATACCCTGTTTTGATTATGACAAATACTCTGATATTTAATGTCTATCAAGTTTGTGTGCAGGTTCATATTAGCAAGATCAGTTGATGACATATAAAGACTTGAAAAATACAAAGACATAGAATAGTTATTCATTGTAATCTATATTATGTTTAATTCGGGTATGTAATTATACATTCCAAAGGTCTATAATAATCTGCATATCATGCATGTAGGAACTACAAGCTCAAAAGCCTTAGAGTGACCCTAGGTCCTCGCACTTACACGTAAGAGAATCCCCAAAATCAAATATACTATCAGGGGAATCAATTAAAATAAATTAGGACTTAAAGGGCTAATCTTGTGAGGTTTTGGGCGACCGAACTGTGGTGTTCAAAACACCTCGATCGACCGAACTGTTGAAAGGTCAAATAGTTGACCTGACTTCGGGCAACTGAACCAAAAAGGACTTCACAGTCCTCGGTCAACCGAACTTGTATGCTCACATTTTCCACCAACTCGGGCACCTGAACTCTACGCTCAAAATACCCTTAGGCGATCGAACATGTGAGTTCGGTAAACCGAACTCAAGACCTAGCGACCGAACCTTGGACAGAATGAAAATTGCCTTGGTTCAGTCACCTGAAGTTCTTACCGGGCACTCGAACTTCAAAATTGTCTTTTCCTATTGTGAGTGTTTGGGCGACCAAAACTCTCAGGTTGCTTAAATTTTAACCGCAGTAACTCGGGTTAATTAAGGGTAAATTGATTTTAAAATTCATTAAACAAATTTAATAATACCCATTGTGTCCTAATGGTTATATTTTTGTTGAAGACTATATATATACCTTCATTTGCAAAAATTAAAAAGAGAATAGGGATTTGATTAGCCAAAATTTTTCTTTGAAATTTTCTAAACCCTATTTCTTCATACACATTCTATACACTCATATACTACCATTCTCTTGAGAAATCAAAGTCTTGTGAGTGTTTATTAATTTTTCTAGGGTGCTAAAAACCCTCATTGTTTTATTGCATATTTGATTTTCGGATTAATGGTTTAGCTAGGTTTTTCCACCAATTTTATTTAATAAATCTATGTGTGGGAAAATTTTACGGCTAAGTGGGTCTTTGCATTATTATTGCAAGACTCATTGGGCTTATATTTTTGGTTGTGCAAAAATATTTTTTACAAGCTTATATTTGAATATCTCTTTGTGCCTATATATTAAGAAAATAATTTTTGAGATATTCTAAATTTCTCTTGGTACAAATCTTTAAAATCCTAAAACTTTGATTCAGATTTATCTTTACATAGTTTCAAAGATTAGCTTGTAGAAACCCCTTTGTACTTAAGTTGGAGATAATCATTACTTTGAGTGTTAATTGCACATATACACCATTGAGCTTATAGTTTTTACATTATTGGTGTGTATTGATTATACTGTACTGAATCGATACATAGTCTGCTTTATTGAGAAGCATATTTCTGTATACGCAAAAATTATATTGTTTGTTGTATTCCAGGCGTGGGCCTGAAGAGAGAGACTAGCCCTAGTGAATAGTCTCGGATTGACTTAGACCTAATTAGGAAAGCTAGGTATACCATCTTGGTAAGGTGTGGTTATAAATTGAGGTCATCCCCGTTAATTGACTAGATTGTAAATAGTGTCGCTCCACCCGTTAAGTGAGCATTAGTGGAATCCTCAGGCTTACGAGTTAGAGACAGGGATGTAGGCAGTATTTGCTAAACCTCGATAACATATCATGTGTATACTTTACATTTTCTCAATTTATTTACTGCATGTGTATGTTATATTATGAATATTGTGCATGATTTAATTTTCGCATCTTACATTTATCTGCGCATTTGGGTTTATGAGTATATAGACAGACCCTAGGTTGAGTATTACTGCTGCTGATTCTGACATACCTAGTGTTGGCCTTGCGAGGCTTAATATCCTGTTTTGACACTAACAAACAAGTAGAACTTAACATGCTTTGTTCAAGTGATGTATTTTCAAGACTCAATGATAAATGCATGGTTAAAGAATTCATGAAAGCTTATATTTCAAAGAAGGATGATCAATATGAAGCTTAAAGCATGGATTCAAAAATGGACTTAAAGATAAAGCTTGAAGATCATAAGGGCATGAGGATTAAAGAGAACTTGATGAAAACTCGAAGAAAGATGAAACAAGTATAAAAGCCTCAAGGAATTCAAGAATTGAAAATTCGAAAGAGTATAGGAAATTTTATGTAAGTACTTCAAAGAGTTTCAAAATAGATGCATGAAAATCTTAGGTTAATTTATTGGACCTAGATACCTTTTAACATACTTGGAAAATATTTTTTATAAGGTCAAAAATTGTTTCAGAAAGGTTAGAATCATTTTTGGAATGGAATGCACCAAAATGAGGATTTCTCAATTGTTGTCAATTTTTCTACATCCACATTGATGTACATTTTTCTCCATAAAAAAATATTTATTTTAAAATGTGTTCAACATGAAAGTTTTAGGATTTTCTCTTAGATTTCATTTGAAACTAAGAACTTCAAATTTGAAGTTACAAAAAAAAGTTATGACAAAAAGACTAAAGGGTGCTCGAAGTTGACAGCATGACAAACGACTGTCAAGTACTTGACAGACGATTGTCTGTGTATTGTGAGATGCCTATCCATGTTTGGACAGGCGATTGTCACCTTACTGTTCCTTTAATTTAACTAGACATATGACTTCCAAAAATGGACAGTCAACTATCGCGTGACAGTTTTGAAATTTTCATAACAGTCAAATTTTTCAAATGAGGTTGCTTGGGGCTCAAACTTTGTGAAAACTTGGGGAATACTCCAAGTCACTTGGGAAATAAGTTAAATACTTGTCTACATATATAAACAAGCCTCAAAAATCATTGAATTAATTAACTAAGAACCAAGAATCAAATTCGACACTCAATACTCACTCAATTGTTCCCATCATTCAAAGGCTCTCAAGCTCACATATTGTGCACGGATTCAACTGAGTTTTTGCTTATCTTCTTCCATCGGAATTGTGCTACAAATTATAAATCTTTCAATCATTGAAAGAATTAATCGGTGATATACTTCATTGAGCTTCAAGTTAAATTCCATATTGTTATTTACGTTGAAGTATATAGTTCTAAATTGTTGTACTAATCAACTAATGTAGGAGCAAATTCTTTGTACACAAATATTTGACTTGTATCTTATAGATTGATGATTCCAAGGGTTGTTTAGATCATTGGCTAAGTAAGAGGATATTGCTTAGAGAGGTGGGCTCTAGCCTCATTAAAGGAGTGACCGAACGAGGGTACATCGTTTGGAGGGGCGGGCTCTAGAGCCTACTGAAAGAGTGTGTAAATGGTATTGTTTCACCCGGAAAATTAACTGATTTTAGTAATCCTTTGGTGGTTTGCCAAAGGCGAGGACATAGTCTGGGTATAAGCCGAACCTCGTAAAAATCCCGGTCTCACTCTCTCTTTCGCTTACTCTTTATTTTCATCATATTTATATTGCGTGGATGGTTTAATTGATAATTATACAAACTACGTAATTTGGAAGTTAAATAAACTTAAGGTTCAATTTTAATTTGGGATTGCAGAAACCAAAAGGGAGTACCTTGGTTGATCAAACTTTTGCATAAACCTCAAAAGGAAGTATGTTGGTTGGTTAACACCCAAAGAAAAATTAACCAAGAGGTTTTTTAAATTTTGAGTTGTTTGGGATTTAAGTTGTGGATTGCATTGAAGAAACCATTTCATATATACAGGGCTTGATTCAAATTTATATACCTAGGGCTGACAACGAAAGCTAAAAGTTGAATCTAATGTATTGTGGTTGAATGGTTTAAAGTTTAATATTGATTGGAATGTGTTTATATGTCAAAGAGTGCTAAATCTTGCAAAATTTTCATCAATCTAAATAGTGTTGCAGTTAACTTATACTTGACAAATCAATTGGTTGTTTGGTTTGAACATTGTGCTTGATTGGTTGGTTTAATTGATTAGTTGATTACTTGTTTGGATAAGCAATAGTGTCGTGGATTAAAAGAGCTAAGTTCTTGTGTGATTGGTAAATCAAACAAACAAGTCAAGAATTGGTTAAATGAAATAAAAGAAATAAAGTCTTCAAAGGAATTAAAAGAAAATTTTAAAATCCAATTCACCCTCCCCCTCTTGGGACTACACCTTACTTTTCACCTAGCAATAAATTTTAAATACCCAATACATCCCCCTCTTGGGAATACACCAAAGTCAACAATTGGTATCAGAATCTCGTTGCACTAGGCTTAACAGTTTTTGTAAAAGATCACAATGGCTCACATTGGTGTATCCCCATTCAGAGAGGGACGATCACCTTCCAGTCCTCCATTGTTTCGTGGTATCAATTACACTACTTGGAATATTAGAATGAGCGTTTTTATAAAATCAATGGATTGGATGGCTTGGTGGGTGATTGTTAATGGAATTTGTATGCCTGGAAATGAAAATGATATTAATTTGATGCAAGCAAATTCATATGCCATGGACTTATTATACTGTGCTTTAGATGAAACCACCACTCAGGAAGTGGTAAATAATAGGGCAATTGCATTAATAGACAGAGAGGTATATATTCTTATCTCAGCCTCTATAGATGATTCTGTTGCTGAATGCTATGATATGTCAAATGATGAATCATTTGTTGTATTTTGTGATAAATCTATTGATGATGCATGCAATTGATTTATGTGAAAATTATCGTGTTAATTCTTATGATGAATCATGTGTTGAATTGAATAATGAAAGCATACTGTCATATGAAAAACTAGAAAATACTTTATTGAAAATGAATAAATTTCTAATTATGTTATCTAAGCAGAAAAATCTCTTTAAGAACGAAAATAAGAAGCTGACAACACAGTTCGAAAAATTGACAGAATATCATGTTGTCTTAGAAAAGAAAAAGATTGAGAAGATATTGAAAATTGTTTGCTTGGAAGGAAGTGAAAGGAAGATTCATAATAAACCCTTAGGAATCAAAAAAGAAAAATCACTTTAAAAAGGGTTCAGGCTGGATTCATAATGCCCATAGTCATTTAACTGCCTCATCAAAATGAAAATAGGAGATGTAAGCAAAAGTCTTCACATGCATATAATACTTGCTCATACATAAGTGTCAGAGGCTTACAAAAAGAAATGAAATGGATTATCAGCAAAGCAAACCCCATAAGACATAAGGAAAAATGAATTTAAATTAAATTTACAAACTAGTTAATTTTCCCTTAGACCCTAGGACTAGATTTAGGGGTTAGTAATGTCAATAGGCTTAGGAGGTGGCTTTGGTTCAAAATATAGAAGCTTAGTGTACATATTTGCTCCCAAATGGATAGGTCAATTGTGCCTGGTATATATTTCCTACTGCTTAACTCCTGCTTTAATATGAACATCTTAAGTTAAGCGTACTTTGTCCATTTCACAAAGTTGAGGTTTAGGGATTCGTCTCACTATATATCCTTTAACCCTAAGCTTATCTTTAACATAAAGGCCTCTACCAGAAACTTAGTCATCATTTCAGACATAAGCACTATCCTTTACAAATTCCTAGTTTACCCAGTGCTTAATTTAAAGACATCCTTCCTAGATCAAATTAGAGGCATCCTTCAAGGGATTCAAGTTTTATTATTAAATCAAAATATTCCCTTTGAACCTTAAACATAAAAATCCTCAATTTTGATTCTCCATCTTCTACATAGGAAATCCTTACCATACCACAATCGCATCAGGTAGAGATTTTACCTATCCATTGAATGGTATCCTTGCCGCAAATCGTGATTATATCTAAAAGATACCTTTAAATCACCAAAGAGCTACAATCAAAATAATCATATAGTCCATATTGCTCTTTACTAAAACTTGTTAGAACATATTGTTTGGCATGCTCATCATGCATAACGTCCTGCTTCATCAAAATACTCTTCTGAACATAGTAGAAATTTAATCCTTAAAAGTATTCAATTTTCCTACAAGCTCTCAAACCTTAAGTTAAATCCCTTATAGCTTCATTTCCTTAGAGATGAGTTGAATGGCTAAGTTGGTTGCACTAGGTCTTAAATTCAAGGAGACCTATGCACCTACAGTTTAAATCGAAAGTCATTCCATCTTGGACCTCTCACGTACTGAAAATCATAAGAAAATAGGCAGAAACAGGCTCATCACACTTAAATGAATATATATTGTGACTTTTTGGTCTGATAAGCCTATAATCAAAATGACAAGTTTATATCATTGAATACCCTTAAGTCACTTGGCCAAGAAATTTAAAACATATGATGGCATAAAATGAGTAGAGTACGTAATTGAGGGGAGCATTTATCCTTCATGTCTATATAAATTTGAATGCTCTTATATTTTTATATCATTTATGCTTTTATGCCCATATGTGTATAGCATTGCAGCACACTATCCATGATTTGATTAATGGCTAAATTTTTTTGGATAGTTTATATTTTTCCTTAGCACAAACTACTATTGAGCTAGATTGAATATCTTGAATTGATTATACTACTGGATTGCACGCTTGTATTGAAAGTCTACTACATGGCGGATGCAGTAATGTGTATTGCATGCTAGTAGTGGATATAGGTTCTCATGTGCCTTGAACTGAATTATAAATTGCTTATTTGAACCTATCAGGTACAAGTTTTACAGAAAAAATGTCCAATTTACAGATGACATGCTGATGAAATTTCGATAGGAATTTTCCCAAAAGTAAAATCTTGTACGTAGATGATTATGATAAAATTAATGTTAAAATATTTTTAAAAATGATGAGTGAAAATATAATGAATATTAAACTTCATCTGGCATAATCATCGGACATTTAAGGGAGCTAAGCTCCATCCCTAGAGAAAGAGCATAAAGAACTAATTTGCATCATCCTTTATTTTTTTTGAATTTTGAGGCTCTTCTAAGAACCCTGAACATCATATCCCACTTTTATAGCTATATAATTAGATATGAATTGTTCTTGGTTGTGAACACAAAATCATACCTTAATATATATTTTCTGATGCATGTGTGACCTATAGGAATGATTATACTGGTCGAATGGTAAAATGAATAAATCTTAATCTAGTATATTCGTTTTAAAAGACTTAAAAATGATTGCTTATACCTCTTGGCATGTTAAATGAAATTAGTCTTTAACTGGTACAAGTAGTTTATTTCATCTAAGCTATAATTGAAATCGATAGGGGGAGCATACAAAACTAAAACTCTATTATATTATGCTCTCCAACACTTCTTAGATTAGATCTGTTTTGAATTATGTGTGGCATGTGCTTAAATGAAATGAAATTATTGAAAATCTTAATTTGAAGTATTATGTTTATTTTTGCCACAGTCATCTGTTTGTTTTGAATTTGCTATATTCTTAGGATTTACATGGTTGTATCTTTCTGGTCATATTTTATTATGTGCTCAAATGCCAATTAGAATATTGATGCTTGCTTGTGACCTATTTTAAAGTTTCTTTTTTAGCAATGCATCACCCCCCCCCCCCCAGTACTTTTTGAAAAACAACAAAGGGGGAATACTTTTTATGCTTTATGGCAAGAACTATTTTCAAACTAAACTCTTTATCTCTTGCCTTATTATTATTATTATTATTATTATTATTATTATTATTATTATTATTATTATTATTATTATTATTATTATACATATACGTATGTTTTTTAAATTGCATAATTGGTTCGATAACTACACATGAAAATGCATACGAACTAATTAGACTGTTTTATGCTCAAACCTTCTACCTATTATCATATGTCGTATGTTTTAAAATCAAATCTTTTACAGGTCTTATGATATGATTTAAATTGCTATGGTTTGTAGATAATTCTAGTCTAATCATGTGTGTTATGTCATTTTAAATTTGAATGACTAGTTATATTGTTTGTGTGCTTGATTGCTATATTTTTCAAAAACTAATTAAATTTTACATGCCCTTTTTGCTATTGCCAAAAGAGGGAGAAGAGGGCAAAATTGGGTACTTTTAAAAATATTTGAACTTATAAATCTTTCAAAATTCTCTTTACACATTGTTAGGGGGGGCCTTTCAAGGTTGTACCCACTTTTGCATAAGGTATTTGTCATCATAAAAAAGGAAAAGATTGTTGAGCTTATAGGTCATACCCTGTTTTGATTATGATAAATACTCTCGTATTTTATGTCTATCAAGTTTGTGTATAAGTTCATATTAGCAAAATCAGTTAATGGCATATGAAGACTTGAAGAATACAAAGACCTAGAACAGTTATTCATTGTAATCTATATTATGTTTAATTCGGGTCTGTAATTACAAATTCCAAAGGTCTATAATAATCTACATATCATGCATGTAGGAACTGCAAGCTCAAAAGCCTTAGAGTGACCCTAGGTCCTTGCACTTATACATAAGAGAATCCCCAAAATCACATATACTGTTAGGGGAATCAATTAAAATAAATCAAGACTTAAGGAGCTAATCTTGTGAGGTTTCGGGTGACCGAATTGTGTTGTTCAAAACACCTCGGTCGACCGAATCATTGAAAGGCCAAATAGTTGCCCTAACTTTGGGTAACCGAACCAAAAAGGACTTCACCGTCCTCGGTCAACCGAACTCGTACGCTCACCTTTTCCACCAACTCGGGCGCCCAAACTCTACGTTCAAAATACCCTCGGGGGACTGAACATGTGAGTTCGGCAAACCGAACTCAGGACCACGCGACCGAACCTCGGACAAAATGAAAATCGCCTTGGTTCAGCCACCCGAAGTTCTCACCGGGCACCCGAACTTCAAAATTGTCTTTTCCAATTATGAGTGTTCGGGCAACCGAACCTAGAGTCCGAGCGACCGAAACTCTCGGGTTGCTTAATTTTTAACTGCGGTTACTCGGGTTAATTAAGGGTAAATTGGTTTTACAATTTATTAAATAAGTTTAATAATACCCTTTGTGTCCTAATGGTTATATTTTTGTTGAAGACTATATATATACCTTCATTTGCAAAAATTAAAAAGAGACTAGGGATTTGATTAGCCAAAAATTTTCTCTGAAATTTTCTAAACCCTATTTCTTCATGCACATCCTATACACTCATATACTACCATTCTCTTGAGAAATTAAAGCCTTGTGAGTGTTTATTAATTATTCCAGTGTGCTAAAAACCCTCATTGATTTATTGCATATTTGATTTTCGGATTGAGGATTTAGTTAGGTTTTTCCACCGATTTTATTTAATAAATCTGTGTGTGGGAAAACCTTATAGCTAAGTGGGTCTTTGCATTATTATTGCAAGACTCATTGGGCTTGTATTTTTGGTTGTGCAAAAATATTTTTTACAAGCTTATATTTGAATATCTCTTTGTGCCTATATATTAAGAAAATAATTTTTGAGATATTCTAAATTTCTCTTAGTACAAATCTTTGAAACCCTAAAACTATGATTGAGATTTATCTTTACATAGTTTCAAAGATTAACTTGTAGAAACACTCTTGTACTTAAATTTGAGATAATCATTACTTTGAGTGTTAATTGCACATATACACCATTGAGCTTATAGTTCTTACATTATTGGTATGCATTGATTATATTGTGCTGAATCGGTACATAGTCTGCTTTGTTGAGAAGCATATTTTTGTGTACACAAAAATTATATTGTTTGTTGTATTCCAGGCGTGGACCTAAAGAAGGAGACTAGCCTTGGCGAATAGTTCCAAAATGCCTTAGACCCGGTTAAGAAAGTTAGGTGCACCATCCTGGTAAGGTATTGTTATAGGTTGAGGTCAGCTCCATTAATTGACCTGGTTGTAAACGGTGCCGCTCCACCCATTAAGTGAGCATTAGTGGAATCCTATGGCTTTCAAGCTAGAGGCTGGGACGTAGGCAGTATTGGCCGAACGTCAATAACATATCATATGTGCACTTTACATTTTCGTAATTTATTTACTGCATGTGTTTGTTATATTATGAATGTTCCGCATGATTTAATTTCCACATCTTACATTTATCTGCGCATTTGGGTTTATGAGTACATAGACATACCCTCTAGGTTGAGTATTACTGCTGCTGATTCTGACATACTTAGGAATAAATTTTAAACACTCAATTCACGCTCCTCTTGGGAATACACCAAAGTCAACAAAAGCCCTTCGCAACAAGACGAGCCTTGTACCTTTCCACATTGCCTTTTGAATCCCTTTTGGTCTTAAATATCCATTTACAACCAATGGGTTTCGTACCTTTTGGCAACGGGACAAGATTCCACACGTCATTTACCTTCATGGACTTATTCTCCTCATTCATGGCATCAATCCACTTATGAGAATTAGAACTTTCCATGGTTTGGCAGAAGTTAATAGGATCATCTACCATCACTCCAATGTATACCTCATGTTCTTGAAGAAATACAATGTAATCATCTGGCACTGCACTTCTTCTCTCTCTAGTGGATCTTCTTAATGGCATAGTTTCTTGAGGTGTAAGAGTTTGTTCTCCTCGAATAATTTCTTGGGATGGAGGTTCTGCAACATTGTCTTGAATTAATGTGTCTTAAACAAGGTCAAAAATGAAATCCTAATCAATGGTAACAACACCTATGGGAATATCTACATATTCCTCTTCAAAGACAAAGTCCCTAATTGTATCTCCCCCTGCAAACTTGACATCCTCAAAGAACCGGGCATTGACTCAAAAAATGACTTAGTTCTGAGATCATAAAATTTGTACCCCTTGGATATTTCATAGTACCCAATAAAATAACAACTCACCATGCTTGAATCCATTTTCTTTTCACTAGGCCTATAATGTAACGACCTACTTATTTTTGCTATTTTTTTCCATATAATAACATATATAATAATTCTAATAACCTGCTAAACTACCAAAGCCATGATCAACCTGGACCTATAGGTACTAGGGATAAACCTGTCATACATCTCTAATAACTAAGCAGTGGAAAACATAAAATTACATACATACCATACAACACCAAACACAATACCAGAGTTCTACTGAATCTGTCATATATATATAATCATCCACAAAAAGATCAAAAAGTATCCTAGGGTCATAATCCCAAAAACCCATTTGACCCTAGCTCACCTACTTACCCTTCTGACAGGGTAGTTTAGTCAACTTCTACTGCTGCAGATCTCTAAACGTCATTCTACCTGGATTTCCTAAAATGTTTGTAATGTTGGAGTGAGACACCTCTCAGTAAGGGAGATAAATTAATATCAGTGTGTGGCAATATGAGTATTCTTGTGTGATAAATATAAACGGTACATAAATCATATCTAGTAAACTGTGTGTATAATTTCTGTATTAAACGTAATTTGTCTTAACATAACATATCATACTATATTCCTGTAACATGTAAATCATCTTATATAATTTTATAATACTTGAAATAATACCCAGGATGGATAGTTAGTTGATGTCTTGTCTTACCCCCACATGACTAGGTTGTGTAGCTCAAAGGCGAGACCTAGCAATATAAGTCTGTAAGTACGATGGGCTTGCCCCACTTGGTCCGGACTGCTAGTGGAACGCCTGCACTACCATGAAACCACATCGAATGCCATCTCCCACACTCTATCTGAGATGTGTGGTAGCACTAACATAAACATAATCTTGAACACATAGCTACAGTACCGTGCTTCGTGAAACTAAACTAAGTCATCTGGATACTGATAACATATAATACATTTCATAATATTGAAACATAATTGTTTCATATTTCATATAAATATATGACGTGATCATATTCTCATGAATTCTGACATAACATACATATTTACGACATTTATGCCATCATAAATCACGGCATCTACACCGACATATCATATTGTATAAATCACGGCATCTGTGCCGGCATATCATATTGTATAAATCATGGCATCTGTGCTAGCATAAAACATAACATATAAATCACGACATCTACGTCGGCCATTTCATATCATATGGAATCATGAAATTTCTCTACTGTTTAACATAATATTTCAAAACCATAGTCCCTATACTATTTTTTTTTTTATGGTTTTTCTGAAAACTGTCATAACATACTTATTTAAGGAAATCATAATATTTCGGTATAACATAATTTTCATGGAAAATCATACTCATGCCACACTAGTGCAATTAATATTCTATACATAAATTTAATCTGAAATCATATTTCCTAATGAAATGTATTAATTCAAATTTCCTGTCAAATAATAGTATTCCCAAGCACTACACTAAACATACATATTTTCTGAAAATAAATACTATATATTAAATAATAATTTCATGAAAAATACTGACTTAATTTATCTCCTAACCTGACTTACTGAGAATCCACAAAATTAACCAAACTTGCTACTGTGTGTGTTCCCAACTCAACATCCTGAAATTCACATTTTCCCCACAAAATTCTCGTATTATCTCACCTAATACATTTTTCTCAGTCCAGAAATACCAAATACCTTATAAAACTTAAAATAACCAACTTACCCAAATTTTGGGATGGTGCCCAAGTTGGCCTAGCCAACAATCTACTCCAACAAACTTGTAGAGAATCTTTTCAGGAGTAGCGTGGCGGCTTCCGGTCGTTGAACCGGCGAAGAACGAAGCCAAAAATCTAGAGAGAACGAGGGAGAGACGAATTCTAGAGAGAGAGAATCTTGCATGAAAATTTCCTCATTGAAACCCAAATTGAGCTTATTTATAAAGTGCCACCTTGTCGATGAGCCACGTCATCTTGTCGACGAGTCCAAGGAGGTGGTTCGTCGATGAACGCTTACCCCTCGTCGGGGAATTTTAGGCCTTGAAATCAGCCCTCTTGGTAATTTCTCATCGACGAGACACGTGTCTACGCCAACAATTCCAATAAGCCTGTTCGTCGACAAACGCAAAGACCCTGCTGAGTCCCCCTTTAAAATTCCTTTTTCTCTCCTTTCTTTTATTATTTAATTGCTATAGTTCTCTGGGTCTTTACATATAAGGTCTTGCCTCAGCTGGACATGCCCAAATATGAAGTTGGTTAGACTAGGTTTTTTACCTATCCAAAATTCATAAGGGGTTTTGGCAGTTGCTTTAGTTGGGACTCTATTAATTATATATGATGCAGTCTTAAGTGCTTCTCCCCAGAGTGATTTTGGCAAGGTGGAATGACTAATCATACTCCTCACCATATCCTTAAGTGTCATGTTTCGTCTCAGCAACAACATTCATAGTTGGCAAACCCGGCATAGTGTATGGAGGGACAATACCGCATTCCTCTAGGAATTTAGCAAACGGCCACCCTGAACGTTGTTCACTTGAACCATCATATCTACCATAGTATTCACCACCACAGTCAAATCTAATGGTTTTAATCCTTTTGTTGAGTTGATTTTCAACTTCAGCTTTAAAATTTTTTAACACTTCCAATGACTATGACTTTTCATGAATGAGATATATATAGCCATCTCTAGAAAAATCATCTATGAATATTATTAAATATTGTTGACCATTCCAAGCAACCGTACGGAATGACCCACAAATATCCGTATGTATAAGTTCTAAGACGTCCAAGGTCCTATTGGCTTCAAATCTCCTTTAATGATTTTTTCCATTAATACAATTTACGCAAACATTAAAATTTTTGAAATCTAAGGGGTCTAGAATTTCATCTGACACAAGTCTCTCTATTCTCCGTTTGGAGATATGACCTAATCTCTTGTGCCATTATGTAGCTGAATTATGCTCGGTTAATTTTCTCTTGGTATGACGAGTACTTAAATGTATGGATTCATTAAATGAAGCAATTGTATCTATCATATAAAGATTATCATAACCTAATAAAGAACCCGAACCAACCAATTTTGAATCATGAGAAAAACTAAATTTTCCTTTACCAAATGAACAATAATAACCAAACTTGTCCAAAGCAGAAATAGAAATCAAGTTTCGTCTAAAATATGGTACAATTAATGTTTCAACAAGATCCAAATAAAATCCAGTTTTTAACAATAATCTAAATAGTCCTATTGCCTCAACTTGAACTATCTTGCCATTACCCACATAGAGTTGACTTTTTGAGTCCGATCCTTGGTTTTGATAATGACTAACCGCATGTTACTAATGTGTGTGCCTAAGTACTTGAATAGGTTCATTATTTAGAACACACACATGAAAGTGAAGTGGATACCAGAAAGACCTTAAAGAGCACATACTCCTGGCATATTCAATAGGAAAATGAAGAGCCAAAGAAGAAGACATGTTGTGCTATACTGTATTGCATTTTAGTTTATTTTGGGTCTGTAATATTAATATGGTCTATAATAATGCATAAGCATGCATGATAGGATTGTAATGTTCAAATGACCATAGTTTGACCATAGGGAACCACAGAACCTTAGGGGGTTGACCGACTCTGGATTTTTTGGGTTAGCTCAAAGACCTTAGATTGACCCTATGTCCCTGGACATCACTTTGATAAATCCCCTCAATCTTATAGATTATAATTATGCAAAAATGGGAAAATCATACTTAAAAATAGGACCAATTTCTTAAGCTTGAAAGGAATTCGGGCGACCGAACCTTATGCATTGAAAACTCCTCAATCGATTGAATGGATGAAAAGTTAAAATAGTTGACTTGGCTCAGGTGACCGAACCGAAATTGAACTAAACTTTCACAGTCGACCGAACCATGAATACTGACTTTTTCATCATCCCCGAGCGCCTGAACCTTGCATTCAAATATACCTCGGGCGATCGAAATTAGAATTTCAACAGACCAAACTATGAACCTAGCGACCGAATCTCGAGCATTTAGAAAATCGCCTTGGTTCAGCCACCCGAACCTGTCCTCGAGCACCTGAAGTTGAAAATTCAACTTTTCCAGTTTTGAGTGTTCTAGCGACCAACCCTGTGGTCCGGGCGACCGAAACTCTTGGTTTGCCATATTTTTAACTACGGTAACTTGGATTAATTAAGGGTAAATTGGATTAAAAATTCAGTAAACAATTTTAATAATATCCTTTATGTCCCAATGGCCATATCTTTGTCAGAGGCTATATATATGTCTCCATTTGGAAAGATTAACAGCAGATTAGAAAATAGATTAGCAAACATTCCTCTCAAATTTTTATACCACTTGCTATAAACTTTACATTCCAAGCACAAATTTTTTAATACTCTCTTTCATACTTATTTGCAAATATCCTTTTGAACTAGAGTTTGTTTTGCTTGTTCCCCTCTCTTGCAAATCAATTGCAAGATTGAAGGTAGTTGACAGTGGTTATTGTGTGCATCCTCACAAATCATTTCCTTGGCAAAACACTCTCACATATTCATATATTTTTTAAAATCTATTTTTGAGAGTTTTGCTTGATTGTTTATTCCCATAATATTTCGTATATAAATATTTGATTGGGAATAACTTGTTTTAGCTTCCTAATATTTGCATTCAAATTGCAAGACTTAAGAGCTTGCATACTTTATTTGATAAATCTTTTGCAAGCTTAAACCCTAAGTAACTGTCGTGATTATATTTGATAAAATATTTGTGTGGTACTTGATTAAGGTTTTTGAGGTAACCTTGAATATTCACTTGTTGAATATATTATCTTGAATTAAAATTTTAAGATCTCACTTGAGCATTAATTCCTTATCATCTGTGACTGCATTGGTTGTATTGTACTTAGTGGTACATATCTTCTGGTGTAAAAGCATTTGAATTGTACGCAAAAGTTCTTATCATATGTTGTATTCTAGGTGTGGCTTGAGGGGGTGTTGATCTAGCCTGTAAGGATAAGGTTGTAAAGGTTGAGGTTAGCCCTGGTAATTTGACCTGGTGTTGTATACAGTGCCGCTCCACCCGTTAAGTGAGCAATAGTGGTAATCCTCGGGCTTGCAAGTTGAGGCGGGGACGTAGATAGTATTGGTCGAACCCTGATAACATATCGTGTGTGCACTTTATATTTCTGCAATCTATTTACTGCACATGTATGTTATTTTCAATAGACAATGAATGCTGCGCATGATTTAATTTCCGCACATTATATTTATCTGCGCATTTGGGATTGTATAGACAAACCCTAGGTTGTGTATTACAGATATCTGGTTTAACCTAGGAAGAAGTTTTAAAATTCCAATTCACCCCCCCCCCTCTTGGGAATACACTAATTCCAACACACAGATGTATCTTTCACCCTCATTTGGCTTTCAGCAATTCAGGCAACCCTATGTAGACACATTGATGCAAGTGGTTGCACTAGAATCTATCCATCAAGTGTGTTCAGGTACCGAAATTAAATTAACCACAGAACAAACCAAATTAAGAAGCATACATTTCTTAGCTCTCCGGGCGCGATAGTTGGTGCATTGCTTCTTTCTATGTCCTTCAACTCCACCAAGAAACAACCTGTACCATCCTATTCGGTAGGTTTCTTTTGCTGTTTCTTTTGAGGTGTTGTATCTACAGTAGTCTTATCCTTCTTCCTCTTCTTCCCTTTTTTCCTTGAAGGTCGAGGCTAGGAGAGCACACTCTGCCTTATCTGGTTTAAGTCTTTCCTCTCCCTGTACACAGTGTAAGATGAGCTCATTTAGAGACTAGGTCTCTTTCTGACAGTTATAGCTCACCTTAAACTGGCTAAACTGTGCCGGAAGGCATTATAATATCAATGGCACTAACAAGTCCTCAGAGAGTTTAAGTTTAAGTGCTTTCAACTTGGAAGCTAGACGAGACAGCTGTAAAATGTACTCCCTAATGCAACCCTTACCCTTATATCTCATTGAAATTAGGCTTCTCAGGAGTGTACTTATTTCAAACTTTTCATTCTTGACAAACCTCTTTTCAATATCGACAAGGAAATCCTTAGCTATAGTTATTTTATCTGACATAGTGCCCCTAAATGCTTCTGGAATGGCTCTCTTCATTATCATCATACATATGCAATTTTATTTCTCCCACCTTTCAAAGTCCTTTTTCTCATAGAGGTAGTTTTGTCCATAATAGGTGGGGCAGAATCAACCCTTAACGCAAGGTCGAGATCCATGACTCCGAGAACACTTAAAATGTTCTCTTTCTATGATTTAAAGTTCGAGCTATTTAGCATGGGAATAGAATTGATGTTGGATGTAATATTAGTAGGAGTCATGGCTGAACAGAGAATAACAAACAACCATAAAAATTAAAACAAGCTCACATAAATCCTAAACCAAAATTAAATTCAAAAATAGTTGATTCCCATCTCAAGATATTGTGTACTTCGTTAATATTTTATCTTTGGACAAATATATTAATTTGTAAGTGATATCTTGGTGCAGTAATCAAATGCTAATAATAAGAATATATCAAATAATAAATCTTCCTTTGGGCCGAATTATTATTCACATGTTAAATAGACCAAAAATTATCACGCATTTATTACCATAAGTGTGCGTGCAATTTTGTCAAAAATTTATCTTCCTTTAGGCTGATCAGTTTTAACATACGTTACACACACATAAACCATTTATATTTTAAAACAAAATTGATTGCCACATAAGTGGTCACTTTGGCGACTTGCTATTTTAATCAACTTCATTTCAAAACATATATATATATATATTGTTGGCCTTACAAAACTTAACGTCTTATTTTGATGCTAACAAACAAAGTAAAACTTAACGTATTTGTTGAGTAATGATATTTTAGGGTTTAAGAAAAAGAATGTATAAAAAGCTTATATGTCAAAGAATGATGATCATATAAAGCTCAAATGACATGAATTCAAAGACTAAAACTTGAAGATAATGAGAGCATGAATATTAAAGAGAATTCATCGAGTGTTTAAGAATGAAAAATAGCTTAGAAGTCTTTATGTAAGAACTTTAATATTTAAATATCTTTTGAAATATTGTTGAAACTCTTTAGGGGAAATACATGGACTTAGAGACCTATTTTAAAACCCAGGAAAATGTTTTATGAAAGACCAAAATAAGAGAGTAAAATTAAATTTGAAAACCAAAAATGAAAAATCAGAAATAGGACTGATCAGCCGACTGACTAGAAATACTTTGGGTTTAGTCAACCAATTGACAGATAAACAACAGTAAAATTAACTGTCAAACCGACTGACTCAATGAACTGAAACCACCCAGTTAATTGATAGTACCCAGCCGACTGACCCATTTTAAACTGTGTCACGCCAGCCGACTGACTATTTCATGATTTTAATTTCTAGAGACATAAGGGTGTCAGCCACCTGTCCAGTTGACTGACCCTATGGAAATACACTACCTAGTCGCCTAGTCAGCCGACTGACTCCACAGGTTTTGATTTTTTAAATTCCAACGGGAAAATTTCAAAAATTGGTTTTTCAAATATGAACGTTATAAAAACTTGGTGGACACTCCAAGTTACTTGGGGAACAAGGAAATTAATCCTAAAATGCCTATAAACACTCCTTTAATCCCAAGAATTCAAACATACAAGCAATCACACAACATACTTGCATCAAATCTTTCAATCTCTCTCAAAGTTTCATATTGGTCATACTCTTGTTGGAGGGAAATCATCTGAATTGCTGAAACACCAACCTAAGGTTCTCATACTGAGCTTTCTCAAATCACAAAGAAACCCTTGGTGAATTCTGCACTTGAGTTTCAATTCTATTTTTTATTGGTATTTAAATTGTTAAAGTACTAAGAGCTGAAATTGTACTAATCTACTCTATTTTGAGAGTGCTATTGTATGCAGAGATTACTTCATATCTTTTGTAGTTCTTGGATGATTTGAGGTGTTTGGATTGTTGGCTAAGCGAGGGGATATCGCTTAGAGAGGTGCTGCTCTAGCCTAATTGAAAGAGTGACCGAACAAGGGTATATTGTTTGGAAAGGTGGACTCTAGCCTACTGAAGTAGTGTGTAAATGGTGTTGTTCCACCCGAAAAAGGAATTGATTTTAGTGAATCCTTTGGTGGTTTGTCAAAGGCGAGGACGTACGCTGTGTATAAGTCGAACCTTGTAAAAATCCCGGTCTCACTCTCTCTTTTCCTTACTCTTTATTTTTAGCACGTATAAATTGCGTGGATGATTTAATTTTTAATCATATATACTACGTATATTTGGAAATCAAGTAAACTTAAAGTCTAATTTTAATTTGAGTTGTGGAAACCGAAAGAGAGTACGTTGGTTAAACCATACTTTGCGGAAAACATAAGGGAGTACGTTACTTGGTTAACACCCAAAGATAAATTAACTAAGAGTTTATTTGAATTTTTAATTTTGGGAAAATTGTGAATGTTTTGTTGAAAATCACTTTGAGAAAGCTAATTCATTATCAAAGGGATTGCATTAACAACAGGTCTGCAAACAAGCAAAAGCTGAAATCTTGTATCTTATATATCTTGGTTTGGATATTGTGTTTGATTGGATAATTGGTTTGGTTGGTTAAATGATTATTTGATTGTTTAAGAAATTGTGTTGTGTCTGCAAACAAACAAAAGCTGAAATCTTGTATCTTATATATCTTGGTTTAGATATTGTGTTTGATTGGATAATTGGTTTGGTTGGTTAAATGATTATTTGATTGTTTAAGCAATAGTGTTGTAGATTATATTAAAAGAACAAAGTTCTTGTGTGGTTGATAAATTAAACAAACAAGTCAAGAATTGGTTAAAAGAAATAAAAGAGGTTAAGAAGTCTTAAAAAGAATTAAGAGAAAATTTTTAAATCCAATTCACCCCCCCCCCCCGCCCTCTTGGGACTACATCTTAGTTTTCAATTGGTATCAGAGCGGAGTTATAGAAAATCTTAATTAGTAGCTATAAAAAGATCTTAATGGCTCACATAAGCATAGCTCCCGTTGGAAAGGATCAATCCTCAACCTGACCACCTATCTTTTGTGGATATAACTACACTTTTTTGGAAAAAATGAATGCAAATCTATCTTCAATATATGGATTGGAAAGCATGGGAAGTTGTTATGGATGGAGATCGAATTCCTACAAAAATTGTGGATGGAAAACAAATTCCTAAAGAGAAAAAAGGACTTGACCGATATAAACTACAAAATATTTCAAATAAATTCAAGTGCCATAAATGTTTTGTATTGTTCTTTAGATGCTAATGAATTCAATAGAGTCATGGCTTGCAAATCAGTTAAGGAAATATGGGACAAACTAGAAGTCACTTACGAAGGCACTATAGATGTTAGGGATAATAGGATTGATATGCTTACAAGCGAATATGAAACTTTTAAGATGAACCCAGATGAATCTATAACTAGCATGTACACTAGGTTTACTCACATAATAAAATTCCTAAATGCCTTAGGAAAAACCTACACTACCTATGAGATGATAAGAAAAATTCTTAGAGGGCTGCCACCTATATGGGAACTAAAAGTCACTGCAATAACGGAAGGTAGGAACCTTAAAACCACTTCTTTAGATGAACTAATAGGTTCTCTACTCACATATGAAATGTCAATGAATAAAAGGACTGGTAAAACCAAAGCTCAAGAATCTATAGCATTCAAAGCCTCAAAAGAAAACTCTAGCAGTGAAGAAGAGATGGATGAAGATGAACTAACCTTCATATCTAAGAAACTTGCAAAGATACTAAGAAAGAAGAATAAAACTAAAAGAAGAAATCAAAACTCTGAATCAAATGAAGAAGAAACTCATACAAAAAAAAAAATCAAGAAATAAAATCCCTACATGTTATAATTACAACACAGCTGGACATATAAAACTGAAATATTCACTACTAAAGAAAGAGTCCAAGAAGAAAAATAAAAAGGTCATGAAAGCCACTACTTGGGATAACATGAGTACAAGTAGTTCAGAGTATGAATCAAGTGACCAAGAGGTTGCTTATACTTGCTTTATGGCATGGGACGATGAGGGAAACTCCTCATCCAAATCAATTAATGATTATAGTAGTGAAGAATCAAATAATGAGAGCATGATATCTTATGAAGAACTTCAAAACGATTTACTCAAAGTACATAAGATGCTAATCAAAGTAACTAAACAAAACACATCATTGAAAAACAAGAATGATGGAATGATGAAAGCGTTAGAATCAATTAAGATTTCGAAAAATGATAAAGATTCAAAACTTAAGAAAATAGAAAATAAGTATGAAGCTGCAATAAAAGAAATAGAAGCTAAAAATCTTGCTGAAAAAGAAAAAGACTTGAAAATCAAGAAATTAGAAAGTATGAAAAGATGATAGAAGATCTTCGATCCCTATCCTCCATGGAATATGAGAAAGACATATATATTTCTGAATTAGAGAATAAAATCAGAAAATTATCTCAAGAATTAGAGAAATCACAAAAGAAGGTTGATGACAAGAAAGATATTAAAATAAATGATCTCAAAAATCAAATTAAAGATAAAGAAAAGATCATTTACAACTTCACAAAAGGAAAAGAAAACTTCGACAAAATGATAGGCTCACAAAGGATGACCTTAAACAAAGAAGGCATTGGATTTAATGAGATTGAAAATAAAAAGAAAAAGAATCTTTACATGAGTTATTTTTCAAAAGCATCCAAAGATTATGCTAGCACATCTTCTAATGCCTACACTAACACCATATGCTATCAATGTAAGAAAAGGGGACATATAAAGTTTGAATGTCCATTTAAAAGGAAATGGGTGAAAGCAAAACAAGTTTGGAGAATTAAAGAAACATCCCTTGTTAAACCAACCAGACTCAAGAAAATATGGGTACCAAAAATGAAATACTAAACTCTTTAATTTAAATTGATATTGAGTTTATGGAACATCATACAAATGTATTGAAATTGAAATAGAGAATAGGGATAAAAAGTTTATCTTATTGAAACTCATAAAAATTGTTGGCCTCAAATCATAAAAGGCATAAAATAGAAAGCATTAGGATACATGAAGTTTGGATGTTTAAAATCAAATGAAAAGAAAATCTAAAGCAAATAAAGCTTATTGATAAAGAAGAAAGTTTGGCAGAAGAATTGTCAGTCGACTGACCATACAATCAGCCGACTAACGGAACAAAACTTTTAAAGAGAAAGTATAGGTTAGCTAACTAGACAGAAGCTCAGTCGACTGACTAAAGGAAAAACTGTTAAACAAATTTGAAATAAAATACTTGAGTAACATAAGAACAATCCAAAGCAAAAGTATAGTACAAAGCACATGATATGATTTACTCCATGCTTATATGAATGTAATATGATACATGTGTACATCTTAAATTTGGTATCTTGAAATTTTTAAAGACAATGAAAATATTGATAATTTATGGCTCACTATATTTGAGCATAAAGTTATGAAGCATGATTTAAAAACATGAATTTTGATATGAATTGACAAAATTCTTGGACATGTATGCTTATGATGAATCACTTGGATAAATGGATAAATTTGAATCTAAATAATATAGTGTTCATGAGTTGTGCATAATGTGACATTAACATTGGTATCTATAAAATGTATTAGTATCTATGAATATATAAATTGGTATTTGAGCATGATAAGAATAATTATATCCATAAGTAAATTATGAAATTGATATGATATTGGTATTTGATACCTAAGAGGATATACATCAAATGGTTGAAACATGGACGATAAATTTAGAAAGCATAATTGGTATCAAATCTGAATGTATTAAATTCAGGGGGAGTATTATGACTCATAACTTGTACTTTGTTTCTCCCTAATTTTTTGTGTATCATGAATTATTTTGGAATCATAAATTTTCAATTGGTATCATAAATTTTCAATTTGAGTTTGGTATTAAAAATTCAAAAGTTCAATTGGAATTAGAATTAATAAAAATCTAAATTGGTATCATATACTTGATATGCACGATTGATATTCATATGCTTAAAAATATGATTTATTTTGATTATATCCTACACTTTTTGATTGATGTCAAAAGGGGGGGAACTTTTGAGCAAAAATTGAAAATTGAGTTTGGTTTTGAAATATTTTGAAATTTTGAAACATGAATTATATTTCGAAAGGGAGAAAAGAATTTGACAAAGGGGAGAAGTACATGACATTGAATGACGTTGAAATTGGTATTGATATGCACGATATTGAATGATCTTAAAATTGGTGTTGATAGTAATCTTGATCTTACAAATATATTGAAGATGATGCTTATTGAAAGGGAGAGTCTTTTTAAAGCTTACTCATATTTTTACTCATTATTTGTCATCATCAAAAAGGAAGAGATTGTTGGCCTTGTTGACCTTATAGGTCACGCCCGGTTTTGATAATGACAAACACTTCTGTATTTAATGAATATCTAGTTCTTGTGCAAGTCTACATTAGCAAATACACTAACGGCACAAAGAGAAAGTGAAGTTGAAGACCAAATCTCCTTTTGTAATGCATTTCATGTCTATTTGGTCTGTAATAGTAATTAGGACATTTGGTTTGTAATAAGCACACACAACACATGCATGATTTATTTTGTAAGCTCAAACCAAATCATAATGCAAAATGACCTTAGAATGATCTTAGGGTTTACCCTTCGGTCGACCGACACCGTACTTTTTCGATGTCTCTATTTTTGGACCCAAGTGACCTTAGGACACTCATCTTTGCACATATTTCTGTTAGGCACTTGAATAGGGTTCATATGTTTCGAAATGGGACCAAAATGCACACTTGGTGCACTTTCGGTCGACCGAACTAGGCAGTTCATTCTGCCCTCGTTGACCAAACCAGGCCTAGGTCAACAGTTGACCAAGGCCCTGGTCGACCGAACCAGGTAGTTCAAAAACTCCAGGTCGACCGAAACATACATGGGTCAACATTTTGACCATCTAGTCAATCGAGCTAGCTTTGTACTCCAACTACCTGGTCGACCGAAAGTTCTCGGGAGAAATCCTAGTGGTCTGATCGACCGAACCAGCCAGTTCAAAATGGCCTGATGGAGCGAACCTCGAAGAATTGAAAAATCGCCCTCTCCTGGTCGACTAACCACTCAGTTCAAAATTTCCGTGGTCGACCGAACCATATGAGACCTAGTCGACCAAAACATTTCTGGTCGACCGGACCTCTCGAGTTGCATTGAATTTTTTACCGCAGTTAAAATCTTTAAACAGGGTTAAAATGTTTTAAACGTCATTAAATTTTTCTAACAATCCCTAATAGGTCCCCAATGGTCAAAAATTCTGGTATGTCTATATATACCCTTTCATTTGGGAAAATTAAGCATCGATTAGCATAAACAAAAATCATATTTCTCTCTCAAGCTAAATACTCCCTACTGCTTATACTATTTCCAAATCCACTCAAACTTACCTTCTTCACTTCCTTGAATCATTTGTAAGAGTATGAAGTGTGTTCATTTAGAGGTTTGCTCTCTCATGTCGTGAGTGCTTGAATCGATTTTCATGAGAGCATAACCTAAGCATTCTTAGGAGGCTTTTCTAATAAGCCTACCCTAAGAAGGCTTGTGGTGAACTTCCAAGTGTTGCATTCTCATTGCAATATCCTTGGAAGTTTGTATTTGTTTTTGGTTTGCAAATACGTTTTCAAACTTACTCAAATATCTTGTGGAATCTTTATTGAACTATTTGTGAAAAGATATTTGTGTTTGTTACATTAATCTTTGTGGCAATATTTATTCAAGTATATATCATTTATTGAATAAAAAGATTATCTGTTTTGCAATCCAAGCATATACATATTCATGTGATTGAGATATTCTACTAATTGATATTCTTGAGGCTTGCTTGGTATTCTGTGTGAACACATTTGATTGAAACATTTTGAAATACACAGATTGTTATTGATACTCTCACGTACTCACTACACTGATAGAAAATATCTTTGAGAGTTGAACTATTTAGACCACACTGAACTTACATTTTAAATCATCTGTGGTGTATATGTTTGTGCGCATTTGTGGTAAAAATTTTCTTTACGTGAAAGTACCCCTATATTGTACCTTTTGATTGTATATCTGAGAGATTCCTGGCGTGGCCTGAGGGGGCGGTAATCCAGCTCGGTAAGGATTGGTGTAAAGGTTGTAGGTCAGCCCTGTGCTAATTGACCTAGTTTGTATAGGTTCTGCTCCACCCGTTTAAGTGAGCAAGTTATTGTGATAATCCTTGTACTGGTTAACTAAGGCGGGGACGTAGGCAGTTGGCCGAACCTCGATAACATATCTGTGTGTCACCCTTTCTTTACTGCTTTCTGGTGCTTGAGCAATTAATTAAACTGCTTCATTTAATTCCTGATATATTTATATTATTCACATTAGATTGACCATAGGGTCGTGAACATACTGTTGTTAGGAGGTTTACCTAGGGGTTAAATTTTAAAAATACCAATTCACCCCCCCCCCCTCTTGGGATCACGGTAAAGCTAACAAGTCTTACAAGGCTTAACATCTTATTTTGATGCTAACAAACAAAGTAAATGATATTTCAGCGTTTAAGAAATAGAATGTACTAAAAGCTTATATTTCAAAGAAAGATGATCATATGAAGCTCGAAAGACATGAATTCAAAGACTAAATCTTAAAGATAATGAGAGCATGGATATTAAAGAGAACTCGATGAAAAGCTCAAAGTATCTTAAAGCTTGAAAACGAGAAGAAGACCAAAGAATGAAGACTTAGGTGTTTAAGAATGACAAATAACTTAGAAGTCTTTATGTAAGTGCTTTAATATTTAAATATATTTTGAAATATGGTTGAAACTCTTTAGTGGAAATACATGGACTTAGAAGCCTATTTTAAAACCCCGAAAAATGTTTTATGAAAGGTCAAAACAAGAGAGCAAAATCAAATTTGAAAACGAAAAATGAAAAATCAGAAAAAGGACTGGTCAGCCGACTGACCAGAAATACTTTGGGATTAGTTAGCCAACTAATAGATAAACAATAGCAAAATTAATTTTCCAGCCGATTGACTCAATGAACTGAAACCACCCAGTCGTCTGACAGTTTCTAACCGATTGACCCATTTTGAACTATGTCACGTCAGCTAACTGACTATTTTCTGATTTTAATTTCTAGAAGATAGAAGGGTGTTAGCTGCCTATCCAGCTGACTGACCCTATGGAAATACACTACCCAGTCACCTGGTCAACCAATGGACTCCACGGGTTTTGATTTTTTAAACTCCAATGGGAAAATTTTAAAAATTGGTTTTTCAAATATAAACGTTATAAAAACTTGATGGACACTCCAAGTTACTTGGGGAACAAGTAAACTAATCCTAAAATGCCTATATATACTCCTTTAATCCCAAGAATTCAAACATACAAGCAATCACACAGCATACTTGCATCAAATCTTTCAATCTCTCTCAAAGTTTCATATTGCTTTTACTCTTGCTGGAGGGAAATCATGTGAATTGCTGAAACACCAACCTAAGGTTCTCATATTGAACTTTCTCAAATCACAAAGGAACCCTTGGTGAATTCTACACTTGAGCATTAATTCTATTTCTTATTGGTATTTAAATTGTTAAAGTATCAAGAGCTGAAATTGTACTAATCTACTCTATTTTGAGAGTGCTATTGTACGCATAGATTACTTCATATCTTTTATAGTTCTTGGATGATTCGAGGTGTTTGGATCGTTGGCTAAGCAAGGGGATATCGCTTAGAGAGGTGATACTCTAGCCTAATTGAAGGGGTGACCGAACGAGGGTATATCGTTTGGAGAGGCGGGCTCTAGCCTACTGAAGGAGTGTGTAAATGGTGTTGTTTCGCCCGACAAAGAAACTGATTTTAGTGAATCCTTTGGTGGTTTGTCAAAGGTGAGAACGTAAGCTGGGTATAAGCCGAACCTAGTAAAAATCCTGGTCTCACTTTCTTTTTCCCTTACTCTTTATTTTCAGCATATATAAATTGCATGGATGATTTAATTTTTAATCATATATGCTACGTATATTTGGAAATCAAGTAAACTTAAAGTCTAATATTAATTTGGGCTGCGAAAACCAAAAGGGAGTACGTTGGTTAAACTATACTTTGCGGAAATCATGAGGGAGTATGTCATTTGGTTAACACCCAAAGATAAATTAACTAAGAGTTTATTTGAATTTTAAATTTTGGGAAGAGTGTGAATGTTTTGTTGAAAATCACTTTGAGAAAGCTAATTCATTATCAAAGGGATTGCATTAACAATAGGGTTACAAACAAACAAAAGCTGAAATCTTGTATCTCATATATCTTGGTTTGGATATTGTGTTTAATTGGATAATTGGTTTGGTTTATTGATTGATTATTTAATTGTTTAAGCAATAATGTTGTGGATTGTATAAAAAGAACTAAGTTCTTGTGTGGTTGATAAATTAAACAAACAAATCAAGAATTGGTTAAAAGAAATAAAAGTGGTTAAGAAGTCTTAAAAAGAATTAAGAGAAAATTTTTAAATCCAATTCACCCCCTTCTTGGGACTTCATCTTAGTTTTCATATATATATATATATATATGTCCTTAAAAATACCCATATTTGAATTTATTTTATAACTTCCATCCTTTGACCATCCTCCCTTTAAAAAAAAAAAAAAAATTGGGCTCAAACCTAGAACGAATTTCATTACTTTAAATACTGTTGGGCCATAATTTTAATTTGATTCAAATTTACTAAAAGATAAAATAAAAATTCAAACTAAATTTTTTCTCAAAAATATAATAACTAAATTTAAATTGCAACTAAATATTTCATGATCCTCGCAAAGAACAAAATTTCCAAAAAATGTTCTTATTATTATTATAATTATTTTTGGATCCGAATTTTGAAATTAAAAAAAAAAACAAAGATTTATTCAAATCAACCCAAAATTAAGAAATTATTTCCCAATGATTCAACATGAAGCCACTCTGATACCACTTGTAAGAACTTAAAGAGTATTTCTTTAATTGATGAGAACCATCATCATGCCTAAATCAGTCATGTCAAATCATCAAGAACATTAAACTGAATGCGGAAGTGTACCTGAATCCATAGTGTTCCAAGATGTGTTGAGCCGTACAGATGGCCTTCCAGGTCAATACATAATGTCCAGAGAATTCCTTCTGCATTTTCTG
Organism: Malania oleifera; assembly: GCF_029873635.1. NCBI lineage: Eukaryota > Viridiplantae > Streptophyta > Magnoliopsida > Santalales > Ximeniaceae > Malania > Malania oleifera. Next base: position 22,071,874 of record NC_080422.1, read on the forward strand.
TATTCTCTTTGGCGATGGGAAGAAAAAAGAGAAATTATAGAATTGTCCATATGATCCGGGGACCATAACCACTATATATATAACCGTTGGTCATATATGTGTATTTCCGTTCTCGCCCATCATAATAAACGAAAATAATCATTAAAGTATCTACACATTAAAGGTCTACAACCGTTTCAGATACACTAAAGGCCATTAGAGAGGTTGGACACATCAAACTTGAATGTCCTAAACTAATGAAAGCCGCTTTGATACCACTTGTAAGAACTTAAAGAGTATTTCTTTAATTGATGAGAACCATGATCATGCCTGAATCAGTCATGTCAAATCATCAAAAACATTAAACTGAATGCAAAAGTGTACCTGAATCCATAGCGTTCCAAGATGTGTCGAGCCGTACAGATGGCCTTCCAGGTCAACACATAATGTCTAGAGAATTCCTTCTGCATTTTCTGTATTCTCTTTGGCAATGGGATGAAAAAAGAGAAATTATAGAATTGTCCATGTGATCCGGGGACCATAACCACTATATATATAACCATTGGTCACATATGTGTATTTCCGTTTTCGTCCATCATAATAAACGAAAATAATCATTAAAGTATCTACACATTAAAGGTCCACAACCGTTTCGGATACATTAAAGGCCATTAGAGAGGTTGGACACATCAAACCTAGATGTCCTAAACTAATGAAAGCCTCCATGAAAAAGAAGAAGGCTTTAAAAGTCGTTTGGGACATGTACATCACAAGCAATTCAGACATTGAGTCCAGTGATGACCGGGTAGCCAATCTGTGTCTAATGGCACATGATGACCTTGAGGTACAATCATTTTTCTCAACATCTTCTTATTATCCCAGCGATTTTGAAAACAAAAATAATATGCTTTAAATGATTTGCAACAAGAATATTTATACACTCTTAAAATGCTTTAGAAGAAACTAAGAAAATTTCTACTTTGAAATGTAAAGTAAAAGAACTCTCAAAGCTTATTGAAAAACAAAATGAGTCCCATGCATCTGTGATAAAAGAAAAGGATTTAGAAATTGAGGAATTGGAAAGAAATTTGAAAGACAATGCTAAAATTATTCATAAATTCACAGAGGGCTAGAGTAACTTTGAAAGACTTCTTAGGGCACAGAGAAATTCCCTTGATAAAGAAGGACTTGGTTTTAACAGAAAGGAGAATTTGAAACAAAAAAAATCTTTTCATGGGTTATTTTGTAAGTGAATCAAAAGGTTATGCTCCATCAAAAGACTCTTATAAATATAACACATGCTTTAAATGTAAAAAGATGGGTCATATTAAACTTGATTGTCCTTTTAAGAACAAATATGTTAAAATGAAAAAGGTATGGAGAGTTAAAGGAGATTCAAACACTAACCTCCATGGACTCAAGAAAAAATGGGTACCAAAAATAGTTACTTAAGTATCTATTTTAGGTGTGCTTGAGATCATTATCCTCAAAAGATAGATAGTATATGGACAACGGATGTTCACTTCATATGACTTGGGATAAAGCTAAATTTGCATCTATCACACCAATGGACGAAGGATTTGTCACTTTTGGGACAATGCAAAAGGGAAGATCATAGGAGTAGGTAAAGTTGGTAACGGTCCATCACTTATCATAGATGATGTTTTATTGGTTGATGGTTTAAAACATAACTTATTGAGTATAAGTCAACTGTGTGATAAAGGTTATAAAGTATCTTTTGAACATGACAAGTGCATTGTTGAATATAAAACTGATAACAACATTCTATTCACTACTAAGCGTCATGAAAATGTATATACCGCCAATTTTGATAACTTAACTTCTCAACATGTGACATGTTTCTCTGCTATGAATGAAATTAGTTGGATTTGATATAGGAGATTAGGACATGCAAACATGGACTTAATATAAAAACTAGTTAAGGGAGACTTAGTTAAGGAATTGCCTAAGACGAAATTCGTGAAAGATAAAATTCGTGATGCATATCAATTAGGAAAACAAGCAAGATCTAGTTTTAAAAAGAAGAAAGTAATCTCCACTACTAAGCCACTACAAATGCTACACTTAGATTTATTTGGTCTAGCCCCTACTCAAAGTTTAGGAGGAAAATCATATGCATTTGTTATCATTGATAATTATTCTATATTCACATAGGTACTATTTTTAGGTCACAAAGATGAAGCCTGTGAACAATTTATTAAACTTTGCAAAAAAAAAAAATTCAAAATGAAAAGGGATATACTATCACTAAAATCAGAAGTGATAGGGGTAGAGAATTTTATTAAAATTTGCAAAAAAAAAAAAAAATTCAAAATGAAAAGGGATATACTATCACTAAAATCAAAAGTGATAGGGGAAGAGAATTTAAAAATCAAGCTATGGAAGAATACTGTGATTCAATAGGAATATCTCATAACTTCTCAGCTCCTAGAACACCTCAACAAAACGGAGTAGCAGAGAGAAAGAATATGTCTATACAAGAAATGACCATAACTATACTTAACGAATACAAACTACCTGAGTACTTCTGGGCCGAGGTAGTAAATACCTCCTATTTTGTTCTAAATAGAGTCCTGATTAGACCATCTCTAAATAAGACTCCATATGAACTATGGAATGGTCATAGACCAAACATCACATATTTCCATATCTTTGGTTGCAAATGCCTTGTACTTAGAGATAATGAACATTTAGGAAAGTTTGATGTGAAATCTGATGAAGGTATTTCTCTAGGATATGCCTTAGATAGTAAAGCCTACAAGATATATAATAAACAAAAATTAACCGTTAGAGAATCCATTCATGTTGTATTCGATGAATCCAATCCATTTTCTCAAAATACTGATGAGAATGAAATTAAGATTAATAAGGAATTTGAAAAATTATCTATTGACAATAACTTAGACCAGAGAAATGAAGTCAAGGACACATCTTCTGAAGATAATCAAGTAGAAAAAGAGATTAATGAAATACCTAGAGAATGGAAGTACATAAAGAATCATCCTATAGATCAAATTATAGGAGAACCATCATGTGGAGTAACTACTCGATCCTCATTTAGAAATATGATTAGTCATTTTGCTTTCTTATCACAAGAAGAACCTAAGAATGTGAGTGAAGCAATTGAGGATGAATCATGGGTAATATCTATGCAAGACGAATTAAACCAGTTTGAGAGAAATAATGTCTGGACATTAGTTCCAAAACCTAAGAATAAGACAGTTATTGGAACAAAATGAATATATAAGAACAAGAAAGATGAACATGGAATAATTATTAGAAATAAGACAAGACTAGTAGCTCAAGGATATAACCAAGAGGAAGGAATAGATTTTAAGGAAACCTTCGCACCTGTAGCTAGAATGGAAGTCATTCAAATGTTGTTAGCCTATGCTACTTTTAAGTATTTCAAGTTGTATCAAATGGATGTCAAAAGCGCATTTTTAAATGGCTACATTAATGAAAAAGTATATGTAGAACAACCCCTAGGTTTTGAAAATAATAAGCATCCAAATCACGTTTATAGACTAACTAAACCCTTGTATGGTTTACAGCAAGCTCCTAGAGCTTGGTATGAAAGGCTAAGCGATTTTCTACTAGAAAATGAATTTACTAGAGGGAAGATTGATACAACACTCTTCATAAACGCTAAAGATGAAAAGTTGCTCCTAGTACGAATATACGCAGATGATATCATATTTGGAGCAACAAATGAAGAGTTGTGTATTGAGTTTGCAAAGTGTATGCAAAATGATGGGAGAACTTAACTTCTTCCTAGGACTTCAGATCAAATCAGTAAAATATGGAATTTTTATAAATCAATCAAAGTACATTAGAGACTTGCTCAAAAGGTTTAATATGGAAGATGGTAAAATTTTAGGAACACCTATGAGCTTTTTTTTAAAATTAGACAAAAACGAACAAGGTATACCAGCAGATGTTAAGCTTTATCGTGGGATAATTGGAAACTTACTATATCTGACTGCCAGTAGGCCTAACATAATGTTTAGCGTATGTTTATGCGCAAGATTTCAGCACCTAAGGAGTCTCATATATTAGCTGTCAAAAGAATACTTAGATACCTTATTAGAACCACTGAACTTGGATTATGGTATCCTAAGTATACTTTTTTTGAGATTACTAGCTATTCATATACAGATTTTGTCGGTAGTAAAATGGATAGAAAAAGTACAAGAGACACGTGTCACTTCTTAGAACATTCTTTACTATCTTACTTTTCAAAGAAGCAAAATTCAGTTGCTCTTTCCATAGACGAGGCAGAATATATAGCGACTGGAATTTGTTGTGCTCAAATGCTTTATATGTAACAACAACTTATGGATTTTGGATTACACTATGACACAATTCCTATAAAATGCGACAATACGAGTGCAATAAATGTCTCAAAGAATCCTATATCACATTTACGAACTAAGCATATAGAAATTAGACATCATTTTCTTCGTGACCTTGTGCAAAAAGGAGATGTGACACTTGAGTTTGTATGCACAGATAAACAATGGGCAAACATATTCATGAAATCACTTTCGGAGGATAGGTTTATCCAAATTAGATGGGAACTAGGTCTGATGCATAGTCGAGAAGTTGTTTAGAGTCACATTGGACTACATAATTAAGGGGTAGCAACTTACATTAAAATTAACAATTGGTTAAAATTTTCACTTTTGGAAAATTTGTTCAGATTGGTATTAAAATCAGAGCATGGTTATTGCATGTTAAATTCTTATAGACATGTGACATATGTTGGTGCTCACATAAACCTTAGGACTTTAGTGGACTGATTTCCTTATTTTTGTCTATGTAAATTGAAATACTGTGGATGTTCAAATTGAAATTTGATTCAACAACACAGATATACATTAGCAGCAAAAATGGTTGATTTGCTTTCCTTTGTCAAAAGGGGAAGAAGTTAGTAGGGAAAATTTTTTTTTTCTTTTCTTTTGAAATAAAGGGGGAGATTTTTCAAAAAAGTCAAAAAGGGAGAAGTTGTACTAGTAAAAATATTGCAAATTCTACAATGTGTATGAACATCAATGTGTGTAAACTATATTTCTATATTGTTGAATTCTAAATTATGCATTATCTGAGGGGGAGTCTCATTAGGTGTAACCCATTTTTGCTCATGTGTTTGTCATTATCAAAAAGGGGGAGATTATTGACTCTACGAATCCAATCCTGTTTTGATAATAAAAAATCATTTGATATTTGACCTGTGCAATTGAGTTTGTGAACATGATCATAATTTAGAATGCACGAACCATAAACTTGTATGGAAGCCACGAGGAACCTAAAGTACATATCACTTGGCTCAATCCATGGAACTAGAAGAATAAAAGGATGAAGAAGCAAGATTCAAGTTCAAGATCTTCAATAGGAATGGGTATTTAGAATTGAATGTATTTACGTATTTCATATGATATGCTTTAAACTCAAAAATTCTCTAGACAAACCTTAGGACTCATGCTTTTCATGAAATATTCATTTACATTAGTTATAGGTTGAATAAATTTTTTGAGGCAAAATTTTAGCGGCCTCGTCGACGAACCCCTTGGCCTCGTCGACGAACTCATGAAGGCCACTCAACGATGAACAATGTTGTCTTGTTGACGAAAAAACTACCGAGAGCCCAAAAAGTTCAGACAAAAGTGCAACCCTTGAGACACAAAAGAAGAACACTTTAGATAGACTAATTGTAACGACCCGAATAAAATGGAATTTGACTAATTAAGAAGGAGAGAGATAGAAACAGAAACCAAATGAGGTCGTAGACTTCGTCGACAAACACAGGGTTTCTTCAACGAAGGCTTTAAGGATTTCATCGAAGAACATAAGGCTTCGTCAACGAAGAAATACCGAGAGGGGTTTTGGTGCCGACTGAATTTCGTCAACGAAGACTGAATTTCGTCGACGAAATTAATAAGAATTCATCGACGAAGGATGGGCTCATCGACGATATCTCCCGTCTATAAATATGTAAAAATCTGATTTTTATTCACTTTTAACGCTCCACTCTCTTTCCCCTTCGGTTTTCTCTCTCTCTCTCTCTCTCTCTCTCTCTCTCTCTCTCTCTCTCTCTCTCTCTCTCCGATTTTGGGCTAGTTTTACGTTGAATCGAAGATTTGAGGCTACCATGACGCTCTTGGCAAAATTCTCTACAAGTTTGCTGGAGCGGATCGTTGGGAAAACGAAGTTGGAAATCATCCCTGAGTTGAGATAAGGCTTTTTAAGCCAAATTAGACTTTATGGTAGTTATAGGAAATGATGTACGCATGAAAATACTGATGTTTAATACTGAAAATTTTCAGTTTCAGGGTATTTATCAGGAAATCCTACGGGGGTTAGGTTAGGATATTTTAGGGGCTTTCTCAGCAGTCAGGTAAGGGAATAAACTAAAGCAATTATTTTCCATGCAAGTTAATATTAATTTTTAGCACATTTATTTTCAGAAAAGCATATGCTATATTTGTATATCACATATGAAATGTATGTTTGGAAAATACTGCTATTATGATTAAAATGTATATGTATGTATGAGATGCCTGAAATAATGATTTTAGAATATGAAGTATGACTTTAACAGCACATGTGTGGCATGAACATTATTTTTATGTGAAGTGAATCATGATATGAATGATTTTACAAGTAAAGCATATTTTTAGGTATTTTGAAAAGACGAGTTATGCTATATTGAGTTTGATGAATATATGATAAATGAGTTATTTTCAGAATGTAAATACTTGAAATGATTCGGCACGAGGCCGTATTTATGTTATCGGCGCGAGGCCGTATTTACTATAATTTTGGCACGAGGCCATATGTATGATTTCGGTGCAAGGCTGTATTTATAAAATGTTCGGCACGAGGCCATATTTATGAAATTATGTACTATATGTTATCAGAACCCGAATGTTAGTTTAGTTCAGTTCAAGAGCTCGGTACCGTAGCTATATGTGTAGATCATATATCTACTTCAGATTAGTGCTAACCATCCCACGAGGGGATGGGAGATGGATAGTCTATGTGGCTTGCAGTAGAGTGTGGACGTCCATCTGGCAGTCCGGACCAGGGTGCGGCGGGCCGATCTTACTTACAGACATATTTGATTTGGCAGTAGTCGGCCAGCCATTGTCGGGTCCCGCCTTCGGGCTGCACAACCCTTCATGGGGGGTAATACATGACATTAGCTAGCTATTCATCCTGGGTATATTTTCAGTATTATAGTTATAGCAGATGTTTTATGTACGTTATGAGTTATTAACAAATATGAAAAATGTATGATTATTCAGCATGATATAATGAACTTTTTTCCGATTTATGAAATGCACTGTATATGTAGAAATGCATTAAATGTTCATGTTGCCACACAGTTGTATTTAGTTTATTTTCCCTTACTGAGAAGTGTCTCACCCCCAACATTAATATATTTTTTTCAGGAAACCTAGAGAAACCGGCGGGTCAAGGCCACCGTTGAGTGAGTGAAGCTTCCCTACTAGAAGGGTAAGCGTTGAACTAGGACTAGGAGATTTTTTTTGTATAGTCCTAGTGTTGTTTTTGAATTTTTGGAGATTGTACATATAAACAGTATATTGATGATGTAGTAAACTCTGGTATTATGTTTTATGATTGGATGTTGAGATTTTATGTTTACTGTTGCTAGGTTTTCCACTGTGTTTGATAGACATCCCCGCTACCCACGGTTTCAGGTTAACCATTTTACTTATTATGCTACAGTATACATTAAGAAATAGAGGGATGTTACATTTGATACCAAAGCCTAGGATACTAGGTTCTGTAGACTCTAGAGTGTAGTAGTAACAATACCAGAGTATAGGATAAGGGAATTTGAGGTCTGATTTTGTAGTCTAGATGCAGGACTTCTGTGGTGGTTTGTGTGATTTTCCTGGGGTGACGATTTCAAGAAATTCATTGTAAACTATCGTCAGGTTGGGTATCTAGGTTGTAGGATTAAACCTTGAATTAAGATCAAGAGTGACAAGTTAATTAGGAGAAAATACTATATGAGTTGAGTGTTATGTATAGTGAAAGGGGTTTTAAGTTAAGTTATTTCTTCTTTCAGGATGGACCTCGGTGGAAATAGTGCCCACGCCAGTGGAAGTGAGGGTGCTAGACCCTCAGGCACTGCGAGTAGTGATTCAGATGCCGTTTTACGTAGTGTAGCACAGCAGGTTATGGCAGAAATTTCCAAGAGTTCGAAGAAACAGGGTGGTCCATCTGTGGGCCACGGTAGCTCGATAGAGAAGCTAATTAAGATGAGTCCTCCAGATTTCTCATGAGGGACAAATCCTATAGTTGCTAAAAATTGGGTGCAGGAGATGGAGAAAATATTTGTAGTACTACAGTGTTCAGAGGAGTAGAAAGTATTGTTTGCCACCTATAGACTGATTGGGGAGGCCGAGAGATGGTGGTCAGCAGTGAGACTATTAGAGCAGTAGAGGACTATACCTGTGGAGATGACATAGGAACGGTTTAAAGAAATATTCTTCGATAGGTACTTTCCAGCCTCGTTCAGGGAGGCTAAGATTAAGGAGTTCCTGAATCTGAAGCAGGGATAGTTGTCAGTACAGCAGTACACGTTGAGGTTCATCGAGCTATCTCGCTTCGCCCTGTACATTATTCCAGATGAGGTGAAGAAGGTACGACAATTTGAAAGAGGCTTGAGGAGAGAAATATACAAACAGGTATTGATTCTGAAGTTGTAGGATTTAGCTGAGTTAGTGGATAGAGCCACTATTGCAGAGATTGGAGAGCGGTTGGAGGCTGAGGAGTAGAGGGAAAAAAAGAGGTCTACACCTTCTGGTTCCCAGCAGGGAGTCAACCACGCTGCGTGGAAGAGAGGTGGCTATTATAGGCACCGGAGACAGGAGACCGGGAATCGCGGTTTCCAGGGTGCACAGCCATCTCCAGCTTGCCCATCTTGTGGGAAGAGTCACCTGGGGGAGTGTCGTGCCGGGTAAGGTGTCTACTATAGGTGCGGGGAGCCAGGGCATATGATGAGGGAGTTTCCGACACAGACTGGTACTACTCCTACTCTTATACCTGCACGAGGAGGTTACCAGGCACCACGAGGAGGCCAGCAGAGGAATACGGCCCCAGCCAGAGTTTTTGCTTTGACATTGGGCGACGCTGAGGCTTCCGGCGATGTGGTGACAGGTACTGTTAGTATGTTTTCATTTAAAATTATTGCACTTTTTGATTTTGGTGCCACACATTCGTTTGTGTCCTTGGAGTGTGTTAAATTATGTGGGGCAGAAACGCAATCATTAAACATCGAGTTATTAGTGGCTACACCGACCGGGTCAACGGTGAGATGTAGTAGGGTACTCTATGGTTGCCCAGTTGATGTTTAGGGGAAGATTTTATCTGCTAATTTGGTGGTATTAGATATGCACGGGTTTGACATTATTTTTGGCATGGATTGGCTAGCGGCTAATTCTGCTATTATAGACTGTCGTGCTAGAGAAGTGATATTCAGACCTCTAGGGAAACTAGAATTTAGATTTACAGGGTCACGAGTGCAATCCTTACCTCAGATGGTCCCAGCTGTTTAGGCGATGAGACTGCTTCAGAATGGCTGTCTGGGATTCGTGGCTTTTGTGAAGGAAATGTCAGAAAATGAATTAAAGCTTATCAATACGCCTATAGTAAGAGAATTTACAAACGTGTTTTCAGATGAATTACCAGGGTTGCCACCTGATCGTGAAGTAGATTTTTCCATTGATCTACTTCTGGGCACAACGCCGATTTCTAAAGCATTGTATAGAATGGCACCGGCAGAGTTGGTAGAGAACTGAAAGACCAGTTGCAGGATTTTTTTGATAAGGGCTTCATACGACCTAGTGTATTTCCGTGGGGAGCTCCAGTACTATTTGTGAAAAAGAAGGATGGGTCTATGAGGATGTGCATAGATTATAGAGAGATTAATAAAGTGACCATCAAAAACAAGTATCCTCTACCCCGTATCAATGATTTGTTTGATCAGCTCCAGGGTACACGGGTATACTCTAAGATAGATCTCAGATCAAGTTACCATCAGGTGAAGGTGAGAGCAGAAGATGTATCGAAGACGGCTTTCAGGACTAGGTATGGGCATTATGAGTTTCTTATTATGCCATTTGATCTGACGAATGCTCCTACTGTATTTATGGACTTAATGAATAGAGTCTTCCACCAATACCTAGACCAGTTTGTTGTTATTTTTATTGATGATGTACTGGTCTATTCGAGGATCTATGAGGAGCATGAGACACACGTGAGGCAGGTTTTGCAGATGCTTAGAGAGAAGAAGTTGTATGCAAAATTCAGTAAATGTGAGTTCTGATTCAAGAAAGTTGTGTTTTTGGGACATGTTATTTTAGGAGACGGAATTTCTGCAGATCCTAGTAAGATTGAGGCAGTGGTGAATTGGGTTAGACCGAGGAACGTCCAAGAGATTAGGAGTTTCTTGGGTTTAGCTGGATATTACTGTCGTTTTGTCGAGGGGTTCTCAGCTTTATCAGGGCCTCTGAAACGACTGACGAAGAAGAATGCCAAATTTGAGTCGAATGACAGCTGTGAGCAGAGTTTTCAGGAGTTGAAGCGGAGATTAGTCACAGCGCCAGTATTGATCATCCCATCTGGGGGTGAGGGGTACACCATCCACAGTGATGCGTCCTTAAAGGGGCTTGGTTGCGTGTTGATGCAGCATGGCAGGGTAGTGGCATATGCATCCAGACAGTTGAAGGAATACAAAAAGAACTACCCTACCCACGATCTTGAGTTGGCTGCAGTAGTACACGCACTGAAAATTTGGAGGCATTACCTATACAGCGAACAGTGTGAGATCTTCTCTGACCACAAGAGTTTGAAGTATTTCTTTACCCAAAAGGAATTGAACATGAGACAGAGAAGGTGGTTAGAGTTGATTAAAGATTTTGACTGTACTATCAGTTACCACCCAGGGAAAGCAAACGTGGTAGCTGATGCACTGAGCAAGAAATCTGGAGTATCAGCGTTGGCAGTTATGGAGATACAGCGTCCGATCATAATGGATCTAGAAAGACTCAGCATTGAATTGATAGAGAGTAATATTCCAGTATGTATCGCTAGCCTAGTGGTACAGCCTACTTTGTAGGAAAGAATTAAAGCTGCCCAAAAAGAAGATCCAGAATTAGTAGAGGTGATGAACAGAGTGCAAAGTGGCCAGGGAGAAGAATTCTGCATCCCAGACGAAGGAGCTTTGCGGTTCCGCTCCAGACTGTGTGTTCTTGCTGATGCTGACATTCGGAGGACTATTTTAGATAAGACTCACAGATCCTTGTATACAGTTCATCTTGGTAGTATGAAATGTATAGGGATCTGCGAGAGTTTTACTGGTGGAGTGGAATGAAGAGGGAGATTGCTGAATATATAGCCCAGTGCTTGACGTGCCAGCAGGTCAAAGCTAAGCACCAGAGGCCAGTAGGCCAGTTGCAGCCATTGTTTATCCCAGAGTGGAAGTGGGATCATATTTCCATGGACTTCATTTCAGGGCTGCCATCAACATTGCATGGTCAGAATGCGATTTGGGTGATAGTAGACCGGTTGACTAAGTCCGCCCATTTTCTCCCTATCAAGATCAGCTATTCCCTCAGCTGTTTAGCGAAGATTTACATTCAGGAGATAGTTCGTTCTCATGGGGTGCCTGTATCTATTGTGTCAGACCGAGACCTAGGATTCACGTCATGATTTTGGAGGAACTTACAGGAGGCTCTAGGGTCTCAGTTATCATTTAGTACGACATTCCACCCTCAGTCAAACGGTCAGACTGTGAGGACGATACAGATACTAGAAGATATGCTCCGGGCATGTGTTTTAGATTTTGGGGATAGCTGGACTCAGTTTATGCCACTGGTAGAATTCGCGTATAATAACAGCTACCAGTCCAGTATTGGCATGGCACCGTTTGAGGCATTGTACGGTAGGAGATGTCGATCTCCTTTGTATTGGGATGAGATGGGTGAGTGGGGAGTTGTGGGACCAGAGCTAGTACAGCAAACATACGATAAGGTTCGTCTTATCAGGGAAAGAATTAGCGCAGCTCAGAGCCGACAGAAGAGTTATGCCGAAAATCACTGCAGGAATTTAGGGTTTGACGTGGGTGATCACGTATTTTTGAAGATAGCTCCATTGAAAGGAGTTATGAGATTTGGTAGGAAGGGTAAACTTAGCCCTAGGTTCATCGGTCCATTTGAGATATTAGAGAAAGTGGGACCGGTGGCCTACAGGCTAGTTTTACCACCTTCATTATCTAGAATTCACAATGTATTCCACGTATCGATGTTGAGGAAATACGTCCCAGATCCTTCTCATATCATCAGTTATGATGAGTTGGAGCTTAATGATTCACTGGGGTATGAGGAGGTACCAATACGTATTCTGGATAGGAAAGTGCAAGAGCTGCGCAACAAGAAGATTCCTCAGGTAAAAGTTTTGTGGAGGAATCATGCGGTAGAAGAGGCTTCTTGGGAGTCCGAGGAGCAGATGAGACAGAGGTATCCGCAATTATTTTAGGAAGTTTAAATGTAATTAGAAAATGTGAGTAAATATGTAATTTTCTTTTGCAGGTACATGTAATGTTAGTAGTACGAGGTATTTTAGTTTTGGGAGAAGTTTTCTTTGATATATGTAATCTTCCAGAACATGAGATGTAACCACGGTATTCCTCCACCATAAGTGAGGATAAGTAATAAAACAAGTAAACCATTTTGCCTAATAAGGGATGATGAATTATGTGAATAGCAAATTTCGAGGACGAAATTTTATAAGGAGGGGAGAATGTAACGACCCGAATAAAATGGAATTTGACTAATTAAGAGGGAGAGATATAGAAACAGAAACAGAAGGAGGTCGTAGACTTCGTTGACGAACACAGGGTTTCGTCGACGAAGGCTTTAAGGATTTCATCGACGAACACAGGGCTTCGTCGACAAAGAAATACTGAAAGGGGTTTTGGTGTTGACTGAATTTCGTCGACGAAATTAATAAGAATTCGTCGATGAAGGACGGGCTCGTCGACGAAATCTCCCGTCTATAAATATGTAAAAATCCGATTTTTATTCACTTTTAACGCTCCACTCTCTCTCCTCTCTCTCCCCTTCAGCTTTCTCTCTCTCTCTCTCTCTCTCTCTCTCTCTTCGATTTTAGGCTAGTTTTACGCTGGATCGAAGATTTGAGGCTACCACGATGCTCCTAGCGAAGTTCTCTACAAGTTTGTCGGGGCGGATCGTTGGGAAAAAAAGTTGGAAATCATCCCTGAGTTGAGGTAAGACTTTTTAAGCCAAATTAGACTTAATGGTAGTTATAGGAAATGATGTACGCATGAAAATACTGATGTTTAATATTGGAAATTTTTAGTTTCAGGGTATTTATCAGGAAATCCTACGGGGGTTAGGCTAAGATATTTTTGGGGCTTTCTCAGTAGCCAGGTAAGGGAATAAACTAAAATAGTTATTTTCCATGTAAGTTAATATTAATTATGAGCACATTTATTTTCAGAAAAGCATATGCTATATTTGTATATCACATATGAAATGTATGTTTGGAAAATACTGCTATTATGATTAAAATGTATATGTACATATGAGATGCCAAAAATAATGATTTTAGAATATGAAGTATGACTTTAACAGCACATGTGTGGCATGAACATTATTTTTATATGAAGTGAATCATGATATGAATGATTTTACGAGTACAGCATATTTTCAGGTATTTTGAAAAGACGAGTTATGCTATATTGAGTTTGATGAATATATGATAAATGAGTTATTTTCAGAATGTAAATACTTGAAACGATTCAGCACGAGGCCGTATTTATGTTATCGGCGCGAGGCCGTATTTATGTTATCGGCACGAGGCCGTATTTATGTTATCAGCGCGAGGCTGTATTTACTATGTTATCGGCATGAAGCCGTATTTACTATGATTTTGGCACGAGGCCGTATTTACTATGATTTTGGCACGAGGTCATATGTATGATTTCGGCGCGATGCCGTATTTATTAAATGCTCGACACGAGGCTGTATTTATGAAATTATGTACTATATGTTATCAAAACCCGAATGTTAGTTTAGTTCAGTTCAAGAGCTCGGTACCGTAGCTATATGTGTAGATCAAATATCTACTTCAGATTAGTTCTAACCATCCCACGAGAGGATGGGAGATTGATAGTCTATATAGCTTGCAGTAGTGTGGACGTCCACCTGGCAGTCCGGACCAGGGTGCGGCGGGCCCATCGTACTTACAGACATATTTGATTCGGCAGTGGTCAGCCAGCCATTGTCGGGTCCCGCTTTCGGGCTGCACAACCCGTCATGGGGGATAATACATGACATTAGCTAGCTATTCATCCTAGGTATATTTTCAGTATTATAGTTATAGCAGATGTTTTATGTACGTTATGAGTTATTAACAAATATGAAAAATGTATGATTATTCAGCATGATATAATGAATGTTTTTCCGATTTATGAAATGCACTGTATATGTAGAAATGCATTAAATGTTCATGTTGCCACACAACTATATTTAGTTTATTTTCCCTTACTAAGAAGTGTCTCACCCCCAACATTAATATATTTTTTTCAGGAAACCTAGAGAAACCGGCGGGTCAAGGCCGTCGTTGAGTGAGCGGAGCTTCCCTACTAGAAGGGTAAGCGTTGAACTAGGATTACGAGATTTTTGTTGTATGGTCCTAGTGTTGTTTTTGACTTTTTGGAGATTGTACATATAAACAGTATATTGATGATGTAGTAAACTCTGGTATTATGTTTTATGATTGGATGTTGAGATTTTAAGTTTACTGCTGCTAGGTTTTCCGCTGTGTTTGATAGCTATCCCCGCTACCCACGGGTTCGGGTTAACCATTTTACTTATTATGCTACAGTATACATTAAGAAATAGAGGGATGTTACACTAATCTTGTGATCTTGTGCTAAGTGTGCCTCCACTCTAAAGAATTTGCCAATACTCTACTGCATCTATACTCTTTGGGCAAATCATCTCAGCTTTTCAAAGGAATTTCATCTACACATCTTGCAAGCATTCCTTGGTGATTGAGGTTTGATAAATAAGTGGTTGGTTTGGGATTCCAATATATATAGATATATACCTCAAAGTTGTTTTTCATACTCATATATCTACTATTTTTATTGAAAAGAAAAATTCGTGTGTTATTAGTTGAAAATTTTATTTGAGAAAGGATTTTGCTAAAGGTTGAATATTTGTGATATTCAAGCTTTTATTTTCATTCAAAGACTCAATATTTTGTTATTGCAGAAACTATTTGATTAAAATTTTTTGAGCTTCTAAATACATATTTTTGAGGTGTATCTTTTAAGTAGTTTGTTTAAATCTTTGCAAGATTTAAAGTTATATTTTTATTCAAAGATTTAAGTCTACTAACTATTTGATAGCAAGAACATGGATCTGCGTATTATTCAAGATTATTTTTAAAAAGGATCTTAGTTTATATTCTTGCGCAAAGTACTTTAAAATCAAACCCTAAGTTTCTCCAAAGAATTAATTTATAAAATCATTTTTAGGAGATATTGATTTAAGGGTAGATTTGTGAAGTATCTCATTCTTCATATAAAGATCATATTGATACTTACATATTGAGCTTCAAGCTTTTATCATATGAGTATGTACTAGAATTTCTATTGTACTCACTAGCTTAGTTAGAAGCAATTTGAGTTTTGTAGAAATTGTAATTTTTATATTGAATTCACGATTCAAGCTATGAACTAGGGTTGAGGAGGAAGTTACGCCTCTTGTAAGCAGCGAATTGTAAGGGAAGCTCTATCCCAATTAAAGGAGCGGATTTTTAGTGGAATCCTTGAGTGGGTTGCTCAAGGCGAGGACATAGGTTGGGGTAGGTCGAACCTCGTAAAAATCATGTTTTCCTTCTCTCTTCCCTTAACCTCTTTTAATTTCCGCTTGCATTTAAATTATCTATTACTGTGTATGAATTGAGCATTTGATAAGGTTGTGAGTAATTGGGTAAAATTGTATGCATGACAAAGACACACATTAAATTAATTAATTTTGAAACATTGAGCTAGTTATTAAGTAGATAGCAAGTTTGTAATTGATAGTTTTCAAAATTAAAACTTGAATGACTTAATTTTTGAAAATACCCAATTCACCCCCCTTTTAGGATAACATCGGAATTCGCAGAGTCAATTAGCCTGAAGTGTTTTGGAGAGCAGGATACCCCCCTGGGTTCGGCTCGAGAAGTGTTGTGGAGAGCAAGATGGGTTCGGATCAAGCTGGGTGGGCAATCGTACTGCAGAAAAAACACGTTTGACTTAACCTGGTAGGCCAGCCATGGTTAAGTCCAGCCTTTGGGCCGCACAACCCGATCATGTGGGGTTATCACATGACGAGATATATAAATGTCCCAGGGAAAGTTTTATGTATGTATGTATGTATGTGTGTGTGTGTATATATATATATATATATATATATATATATTATGATTATTTACGCGCATAGAGAAATCTATTATGAAAAAGTATGTTTATGTAGAAAAGCATGTATGTTTCCATATATATATATATATATATATATATATATATATATGAGTACAGAATTACATGATTTATTAGTTAAGTTAATTATTTAAAGGTTATAAGTTATACTACATTAGAACTCATGTTACCACACACTAACAATAACATATTCTATTTTACTGAGAGGTGTCTCACTCCTATAATCCTTTAACATTTCAGGAAATCTAGGGAGCCGGGCTTAGAGAGCTCCAGGCAGGATTACTTAATTGGGTGGAAGTTAGTGCTAGTGGGACACTAATATGTATATGGTTATGTTTTGTATTACCTTTAGCAGCAGTATTATTTAGTTTTTGGGGAGGCATGTGTATATATATATATATGATATGATGGTTCTAGAACTCTGGTATTGTATTCAGGGTTTATGTATATATTTTTGCTCCATGTTTTATTTAAGATATGGACAGGTGTACCCGATACTCATTGTGGGATTACGGGTTACTATAGTATGGTATCAGAGACATGTGTAGACAAGATAGCATGTGTATATATGATATGATGTTTCTATAACTCTGGTATTGTATTCGGGGTTTATGTATATGTTTTCGCTCCATGTTTTATTTAAGATATGGACAGGTGTACCCGATACTCATTGTGGGATTACGGGTTACTATAGTATGGTATCAGAGACATGTGTAGACAGGATAGCACTTCGGGCCCCAATGAGTTCGGGGCGTTACACTGTGGTATCAGAGCTTATTTATAGCAAAAAAAAAATTATTGGGTTGTTACAAAAAATCTAAGATACACATTAACATGCTTAAACATTAAGCTGAAATTTTGACAAGCTGAACAATAATTAGACATTTTAACTTAGAATGTAAATTAAAAGCATGAATATGGAATGCAAAATCATAAAAAATGGACAACAATAATATATACATATAAATTAAACACAAACTCCAAACTTAGAATGTCAATCCAATCAATAATTCATTTTAAATTAAAATCCAATCAATAATTCATTTTTTTTCTAATACCAAATTTAATACCCTAGATTACATCATACTTGTCAATTAAATTACACATAACACATATTGTAATGACCTAAAAATTAAAGTAAATAGAAAATATAATAAATGAAATGAATTAATGAATAATAAGGGGAAGAAAGGAAGGATTTTTTAGAAAAAATAGGCCTCATCGACGAATGTCATGTATTCGTCGACGAGTGTCCTTCTAAGCTCGTCAACGAAGTTTGTTACTCATCGACGAAGGAATCCCGAGAGAGTATATTTTGGAACTCTGAATTTTGCCGATGAAGTTATATTCTCGTCAACGAAGTCTTTACATTGCCACGTTGACGAATCCACGTGTCTTGTCGACGAAGCCCTGTCTATAAATAGGTTATTCTTCATTTTTCGGCGTAATTCACTAACCTTCTTCACTCTCTCTCTCTAAAAACAATTTTCCTACCTTCTCTCTTCAATTTCGGGCCAGATTTGACCTGGTTTGACGATCCGGAACCGCCACGAGATTTGTAGGATCGTTTTCTACAAGGCTGTAGGAGCTGATCGTTGGTTTGAGAGGTTTTGGAAACATCCCAAAATCAGGGTAAGTGAATTATTTTGGGATTTTCTTTACGAATATTGTTATTTGGAGCCTAAAAAGTAGTAAATAAGTATTTTTCTTAAGATTTAAGTTAATTGGAATTTATTTTAATTAAATTAGGATTTTTGGATTAAAGATCCAAGTGAACGTTGTGGGTATCAGTTCGGGGATCCTCTCAGCATAGTTTGAAAGTCAGGTAAAGGGAAAATTTATGTATTAAATCAGGTTTTTCATGAATTTAAATGGATTCTGTATTATTTATTTATATATGTTTTTATGTGGATTTAAAATGCCAACCATGTTAAAATATGTTTTCTGAGCCTAGGAATGTTTATATAGTTAGGTATATGTGAAAGTAAATGGATGTAAGTGAAAATGAATTTTCTAAGGAATTTATGTGAGAAATGAAATGTATTTTCAATATATAAATATTAAATGTGAGTTGACCTATTTTACGAAAATATGTATGAAATTACTGTTAAATTGTGTGGCATGAGATTCTCTGCGAATATATGTTAAATGTATGAGATGCAGGTTAAGCAAGTAAAGTATTATGAATAAAATATGATATGGACAATGTTGCCTGTGTATGTTAAATGCAACCATGTAAATGTAAAACAGCTGAAAGACAGTCATTAGCATATTCTAGTGCATTTCTATGTGGATTAACTAATGATGGCTAAAGACCAGCTGTAGTACGAAGGAATGAAATGAAAATGTTTTGTAATGAAATGACAATGAAATAACCATGAAATGAAATGACAAATATGGACGAAGTAAATGGGAAAGAATCACTTAAAGTGAAACGAAATGCAATGTTTAAGCTATGAACATGAACATATGTGTATGAATAAATAATGACAGAAATGAATAAAGTATTATGATATTAGAAGTATCTATATATGTAGAACATGTTACAATTGGGCGAGGCAAACTTTTTGTCTGAGGACTTACTAAAAAAGACGAGTGCACTAGTAGTTTCAGATGTGACAGTAGCTGCATAACGTACTAGGATAGAGGGAACTTATTTGTATGGGCGGGTAGATTTCCTTATCCTTAGGGCCTTTGCCGGTAAACTATTGTTGAATGCATGAGTACGAGATCAAGTTAATACTTGAGAGCTTACTGAGTAAGGTGAGTGCTTTGGTATGCTTTAGTTGTGACCTTAGGATTACCTAAGTATCAGGGCAGAGGGACACTACTTGTATGGACGGGTAATCACTCCTATCCTTAGGTAATCTCGTGTGTTAAATCTTTTGCATGTGTTTGGTTAGGTTCAGAAAAATGATTTCAGAGTTATGTTAATGATTTGCAAATGTAATTAAAATGATATCAATTTACCTCATGTTGGTCACACGCTATTTTAATATGTATATTTTCTTCCCTTACTGAAATGTGTCTCACCCGAATATGATTGTTTCTTTTTCAGGACATCCTCAAGGTCGGGCCTAGAGAGCTCGATGGTTTTAGCATTTTTTGAAGACTATTAAAGAAAAGGTATATGTGGACAATATTTTGGGGATGTATATGTTTTATGTTTTATATTGTTATGTTTTAAAATGTGAGTAAGGAATGATTGTGAAAATATTGAAATGTTTTGGGAGATGTGTATATATGGAAATGCAGGTGACGGATGAATTTTATGGATTTCTAGTTAGAATATAGCAAACTCTGGTATTATGGAATGTTGGTATTGTAGAACTATCTTTCTGGAGATTATGGTTATGTTTTCAACTACGTGTGTGATGGATTATATTTTATTAGGATATCATCAGGTATAACGCAACGGACTCGAGTTTATGGGTTCGGGGTGTTACACATATAATAAATGAAAGGAAGTAAAATACTAACAAAAAAACCCCTAACCTCAATTTTGGGCGTTTCCAAATGATGTCTTCAATCAGCAAATTAAAAGTGTTACGTACTAATTTATGAGTCACACTAACGATTTTATTAATCAATCTAACAAATTCTTCAATTAAAAAAAAAAATTTGAATTAAAAACAAATGAGCTTAGGGTTTCAAAATAAAGTTATCCCATCTCCCTATTTTATATCTTTCCTCCTCAACGTTCACGAGCAATGTTCGATGAGCAACAGTCACCTGCGAATTATTCGACCTTTGCCCTTTGTGCTCTGCTCTGCAATAGCCTCCTCCTCTATGGTCTCTCTAATCTCTGTTCGTGTAGCAAATTGAAGGAAAATGACACTTGAAGGGCCGAAGCAAACTTCACAAAACCAAACTGTAAGATTTACCACGCGTCAGTTGACGGTTTATTTCCCATGCAAATCTCGCAGCTCAGTCTTGCGAGATTTGCTTCAACCCTTACCACGCGTTAGCTCACGGTTTGTTTCTCCTGCAAATCTCGCAGATTGATCTTACAAGATTTGTTTAAATCTCGTAAGATCACAGTGAAAGATTACGCCAGCCTCAAAATGAGAAAAAATTTTCCAACTGAATTATTATTTAATATTTTATTATAAAATAATATTAAAATGGTAAAAAACCCAAATGGATGACTTTAATGACTATTCAATTCTGACAACACACTAAGTGGGCATCTGCCAACACAAATAAATGGCAGTGTAAATATGATTAAAATATGATTTCAAATTTTCACGTTAATTTTTAAGAAAAAATAATAATAAAAGTTGATGGGACAAGACAAGGGCACCCCACACCCTTTGGACTGTACTACATGCACCAAACTTGTAGGCTAGTAGCTCTGTACCTAAAAACAGAGCAAAAAGCAAAATAGAAATTTAAAGAAAGAGATGAATGACAAAAATAAAAAAATTTATTTGTTGGCATGGCCGCTGGCCTCCAGCACGTGAAAACCAGGAGAGAAGGGAGTGGCGGAATTCACTAGGAAATGGAGGATTTTATTTTTTTTGAAGTTCTTATTCCGATTGAGACCTCGTGAAACTGTAACTATATAATTATAAAGAGATTGAAAAGCCCATCACCAGCACCACTCATTCCTCTGCTACCTTATCTACCCTTCAGAAAGAAAATTAATCGAAAAGAAGCTTGTGCAGTATCCAACAATGGTATTGAAGGTATACGGCCCAGGCACCGCTGCCTCCAGGCGCGTCCTCCTCTGCCTCGTCGAGAAGGACATCCCCTTCGAGATCGTTCCCGTCGATCTCGTCAAAGGCGAGCACAAATCTCCCGAATTCCTCAAATTACAGGTTATAATATTCATCGCAGTGCGAGAGTTAAATTCTTTCTAGCAGTTAGCTAGCAGATCATCCCCATATTTAATTAGTTCCCCTTTCCATTGATTAATTGCAGCCCTTTGGGGTTCTCCCTGTCATTCAAGATGGAGATTTCACTTTATTTGGTAATTTCCCTTACTCTGTTTTCTTTTTCTTTTACCTCTGCCCCAAATTATAGATAACAATATGACTCTGTTTTTGTTTCTGATTTTTGATTTTTGATGTGGGGAAATGATGACCTGAAATAAATTGCTCTGTTAACTCTACATGCAGAGTCCCGTGCAATTATGAGGTACTATGCAGAGAAATACAAGGACCAAGGGACTAATTTGCTGGGAAAGACAATAGAGGAAAGGGGAACAGTAGAGCAATGGCTGGAGGTTGAAGCACAGAACTACTTCCCTCCAGTGTACAACTTGGCAGTTCACATTATGTTCCACTCTATTGTAGGCATTCAGCCAGACTCCAAAGTCATTGAAGAGAGCGAACAGAAGCTTGCAAAGGTGTTGGACATTTATGAGGAGAGGCTATCAAAGAGTAAGTACTTGGCTGGGGATTTCGTCAGCCTAGCTGATCTCTCCCACGTTCCCTTCGCCCAGTTCTTGGTGAATGACATGGGGAAGGAGTATATGATAAGGAATAGGAAGCATGTGAGTGCTTGGTGGGATGATATTAGCAGCAGGCCATCTTGGAAGAAGGTTCTACAACTTGGTTAATGATGTAAGATTATTTTTAAAATCTAAGATTGCAAGTGATTTTAGATTTTAAAGTGGTCTTAGGGCTGAGTATGGTGTGTTGCTTTGCTATGTCTTCCTTGTGTCAACAATGTCCACTAGATTGGTTATGGACTTCGTGGTAACCTAAATATGCACCAAGGGCTAGTTCCCTTGAAGGGCTGGATGGTAGTTAATAAGTACTTTTAATTGTGTTAAAAACGTCGACTATGTTATGGGACTCTAAAATAATTTTTGGTTTGATCTTATTGGACTCTTGAATTTGAATTATCAGTTTTAGTTCATTTATATCCTTTTTTTTTTTTTTTTTTATTTAAGCTCTATTAGATTTGAAGATGTCAATATGAATTTCCATCTAAGAGCAATGCTATCATGAAATCTTGCAGCCAACTATTTAATAATTAAATTATTCTTGATGTTGAGGGACAACCCACTCAATGTTCTTGATAATATGAATTGTATAGTCAGAGATTGAGTATTTAATCAAATATTTTTTTATTAAAAAATTGCACAAAAAGGATAATGTTGTTCCAAGTTCTTCAGTTTATTATTTATATTCACCAACGTTAATTTTCTTGATTGGAAGCGGGTTATGAAAATCTTAAAGACTCTTGGAGAACTTTATATTTTCTTGCCCAATTTAGTTAGTTTCTTGTTTTGTTAAGGACTGGCTGTGGGATTCTAAAACAATGGATGGATACAAGAATATGTTGCACTAGTCAGGTCGAGCATGGAGGTGTCATCCACTTAATATGTGGTTTGCTTAGTTTATGCTAAGCTGATGAAACTTAATTTTGATGGTGTGATAATGTTTATGTATATATGTCGTTAGATGTGTTGTATTGTAGTTGTTATATACGACACTATGTATTTAGGCAACTAGAAGGAAAGCCTCAGAAAAACTAAATAACTAATGGTGATGGCGGGATATTTTTTATAGTAATATTTATATTTTGTATTATGTCAGTGTAAAATAGTCTTTTTTTATTTTATTTTTGTAGATTATATAAGTCTGATGTAATTCGTGTAATCCCAAAAGGGTCGCCTGATGAAATATCATCGGTCCCCTAACCTTTCATTAATACTTGTTTTTCAATGTTTTGTTTCTAAACTTAAATTCATATTTTGGAAAACATAATTTGGACTTTAAGAAAATATTTTTCATGTATAAAACAGGTCTCTAAGTCCATGATATATCCTAAGAGCTTCAATCATTCAAAATTGAAATTTGAAGTACTTACATGAGACTTTCATATGATAATTCTATCTAAATTCCTAAGTCTTCATGTTGAAAAGCATTCAAGAATTTTATGAGCTTTATGTACCGCTTCAATGAACTTCATGTCCCACATGACTTGCAGCTTTATATCCTTCATAATTCATAACTTTAAGTGTACATATCATTTAAGTTCTTCAAGTATGCTCACTTGATTTTACAATAACACTTAAATCCTGAAACTCAAACTTAATTAGACATGTTAAGTAACCTTAATTTGTTATCATCAAAATGAGATTAACAATCTCCCCTTTTTTTATGATGACAAATAAGGAACAAAAATAAGAAAGCCTTGAAAAGGTTCCCCTTCACAATAAGCATATCCTTAATAAGTCATAACATGAATAGTAGAAGTTTCAACACTCATATCAGAATATTTTAAGCATTCAAAATATCATGCTTTCAATCATTCATATCAAAGCAATTTCAAGCATTTAGGATTTTCAATATATATATAGCAAGCTTTCAATACTTATATCATTCAAGCTTTCAGAATGTTCAATATATATCATGCTTTCAATACTCATATTATTCTATCTTTCAAAATGTTCAGTATGTATCATGCTTTCAATAATAACTCCCCCTGAATATACTATTACTATGTTCATATCTCAATCATAAATTCTCATTTTGCCGATATTTCTCCCCTTTTTGACATCAACAAAAAGGGTAACCATAAACGAATGAACATGGATTGTTAATGTAGGACCTAAAATCAGAGTTCAGTTTACAAGCATAGTCCATAATGCAGCATGTAATATTTTAAGGCAATCATCCAACAAAATGTTCATTCCATTTATATATATATATATATATATACATATATCAGTCATCATGCAAAAGATATACAATATAAACCAAATTCAGCATGAAACATATCATATCCAAAATAAGCCAAGAAAAAAAATAAGAAAATAGTGGTAAGATCTGTAAGCAGTTCAAATATTACAACTCAAATTGCCACTACAAAAAATAAGATTATTAGTGAAGGATCAAAACTGTCACTAATACTTATAAATTCGTCACTAATAGTATTAGTGACGAATTTATAAGTATTAGTGATGATTTTAAATTAGTTGTTATATCTGTTGTTACTACTAATTATTAGTGACAAATTTTGAAATCGTAAATAATAATAGAGTGTTAGTGACAAATTATAATCGTCACTAAAACTCCAATCCCGTCATTATAAATTTTATAAAGGCTCCGGACAAATTCATCACTAGCAGTAGGGTATTAGTGATGAATTTCAAAACCATCACTAAGAGTGTAGTTTTAGTGAATGATCAAAATCGTCACTAATAGTTGGATATTAGCGACGAATTTTAAAACCGTCACTAATAGTGCAATATTAGTGAAAGATCAAAATCATCACTAATACTTATGAGCCTTTAGTGAAGGATCATAATTCGTCACTAATACTTGACCTTTAGTGAAGGATTAATATTTGTCATTAATAGTATAGTATTAGTGACGGTTTTGATCCTTCACTAATAGCTATAGAAACTGTCACTAATTAATTAAAAATTAATATTTTTTTAAATCATTAATTCTTGTGAAAATCTATAATTACATTTTTGCATAGATAATATTGAACCATAAATATTAAAAAGATTCATAAATTATTAAATATTATAATTCAAAATCAAACACCGCATTATACAAATTCCGAATGTTTTATACATGAATCTCATATATTCTGATAACAAATATATACATAAATCAAAAGTTGCATCCTTCTATAATATGAGATGGTGTTGATGGTGTGACAACTGCAAACCCTACAAATTAAGAATTATAAAAAATAAAAAAAATTAGTATACGATTTTTGGCCATATGCTTACTATAAGTATCAATAATTTGATAGAAAAATAATCGGATATTCGGACAAAGTTAAAAAAAAAATGATATTATTTTAAATTGCTAAGTTTATCAGTTTTGAGAAATTTGGCAGCATTTTTCCTGTAAATAAGATATTTTTCATAGAAATATTTTTGAAAGCTGAGTGTTTACACAAATAGTTTACAATAATCCAACCAGTAATTAATGAATTTTATGAGTGCACAAGATCTACATATAATCAGCATTAAATAATGTAATGTGTTTCTGCATCCCACAAATAATCTATATTAGACTATAGTTCTATGATATATGTCCTTGATTATTTTGGGAGAAATTTAACAAATTTTCGGTAGCATGCCATCTGTAAATAGAACATTTCCCAAACCTGTAAATCATAAAAGCATGCAATTCAGATGATTTTTGCATCATACAGATGTTCAATGTGCTCAAGACAACCTAATGACTCAAAAATAAAGACAATGATATGCATGCAAGTCCATAGGATTTGATTTTCCAAAATTATAGAAGTTTAAATTTTCGTTTCCCTAATTGGGTCTTAAGTTAGGACTTTAATGCTGTTACATCTTCAGTTAAGGAGTTGGGAGGCTCCTATATTACTTGTAGTCTAGTATTTGGAAGATTTATTTGGGAGAAGGTTAAAAAAGTATTGGAATTTAACAAATTTTCGGCAGCATGTCGTCTGTAAATAGAACATTTCCCAAACCTGCAAGTCACAAAAGTTTTTCCTAAGTTTAGCTAAGCCAATAGCAGCAGTACAAACCTAGGGTTTGTCTATGTCTATACATGTATGAAATTACAGAAAAATTAAATCAAGTCCTAACATCACAAGCAATACAATTCCAATATCTTCCAATAATTCACAATTCAGAAATTTGACTTGAAAAGGAGTTTATATATATATATAGAAGGGCATGCGAGAATCCTAGATTCATGACTAGGATGCAATACACAAATTTGCATCAGTCATGCAGATGACATTTATACTACTAGTGTCAAGTCAATCTAATATATTTACAACCTGACACAATTCAACATATATATGAATAAAATCAAATAAGCAAGTATTCCCTTTCAAGCTTGCCATATTCTATAAAAAATTTCACTCATCCTTTCAAAAACAATTTTAGCAAAATCATTTCTAATTTCATTTTTGAGAAAGTTTTAATAAAATTTTGGCAACATGCCAACTGTAATTTAAACAATTTCCCAAAAATAATTTGACCTGAAAAGGAGTTCATATATATAAGGGCATGCGAGAATCCTAGATTCACTACCAGCATGCAATACACAAATTTGCATTAGCCATGCAGATGACATTTATACTACTAGTGTCAAGTCAATCTATTATATTCACAACTCGACACAATTCAGCATATTTATGAATAGAATCAAACAAGCAAGTATTCCCTTTCAAGCATGCAACATTCTATAAAGGATTTTCAGTCATCCTTTCAAAAACAGTTTTAACAAAATCATTTCTTATTTCATTTTTAAGAAAGTTTTAACAAAATTTCAGCAGTATGCCGACTGTAATTTGAACAATTTTCCAAAAAAATTTGACCTAAAAAGGAGCTCATATATATATATAGAAGGACATGTGAGAATCCTAGATTCACCACTAGCATGCAATATACAAATCTGCATCAGTCATGCAGATGACATTTATACTACCAATGTCAAGTCAATCTAGTATTTCACAACTCAACACAATTCAGCATATATATATATGAATATAATCAAATAAGCAAGTATTCTCTTTCAAGCATGCAACATTCTACAAAGGATTTTCGCTCATCCTTTCAAAAGCAGTTTTAGAAAAAATCATTTCTGATTTTATTTTTGAAAAATCTTTAACAAAATTTAACATATATATGAATAGAATCAAACAAGTACACACGTGCACATTTTTAGAATGTATATTACCTGATGGCAGGGCATGTGTACAACACCTTGAGATTCAACCTAAAATACCAAATCCCAACTCCCAAGACTAATGCATTACAAGATGAGGCTTATGCGTTTATACAGAAGGCACGCCTTTTGTGTGTCTTTAATTGAGGCATATCCTTTTTGGGTGTGTGACTCTCAAGTTAGATTTGGCTAAAAAAATTTAACTCCATGGCATATAAAAAGAATGTCCATGAGTTGAATTGTACAACTTTTGTTATAATTGAAAGCTATATCTTAGATCTTGAAAATAATTTGAGCTTTGTAATGCTATAGCTATCTCATCATGATGTATGCAAAGAATTCAAGTTAGCAATTTTTGAGTTGCAACAAGTAGTTTGGAAATTATATTTGATTTTTTTATATATTCGTATTTTTTTAAATTTTATTTACTTGTAAAAATATGTAATTTACTTACAAAATTTTATCTAAAACAAAATTCTCAAAAGACTTATGTCCCAATGCCTTAAGGCTTACACCTTGCCTCTTAAAACATCTCGCCTTAGGCCTTCACTTTTTAAATGATTTTTCACTAACAAAAATTTACTTTATCAAGAAAATTAAATGACGAGATTTGTTACTTAATTAATGAGTAACATGCCGTATTTAGAAAATTCAAGGAGTGTTACTAAATTTTACTTTATATAAAATAGCTAAAAATATGCTTAGATGCTTGTTTTTAACTATCTAAATATGATAAAATAAAATAAAATATTGTTTGAAATTATAGATTTAGAATTCTTAAAAATAAGCAGACTTTGAATCTCATCATATATATAAAACAAGCAACCTAATTGTTTGTCATCCCATTCTTAATTACTGACCAAGCAGTGCCTCAGCTAAAACCCTATAGCATCTGACCAAAAATCATACAATTCCAATAACAAGAGAATAGCTCACTAAAAACAAATGCAAAAATCAAACACTAGTCCAACCGTCAAATAGTTCGCCATTTATTCTACTCCAAATTTCAAATCTTCACAAACAAAATCATGTGCTTGGTTGCCAAGAAAACTTAGGAAAAGAAAAGGAAATTACAAATTGCAGATATCCTAAAATGTTCCTCCTGCTTCTACCCAGTGAGACAAAAGACTCCACTCAACTCAGACCAAGCACAAGTCCCTCGTTCCATCGAGTAGACCCATCTTTCTCAAAAAGCCAAACAACATGAAAACTTTTTAAAAAGAAAGAAAATAAAATAAATTAAAAATTAAAAATAAATAAATAAAAGTCTGCTTCCCTTTCTTCACCTACGTTTACTCGGCAACACAATAGGAGCACAATGCAGAACACAAAGAACAAATTTCAATTCATCGGAAGCAAAACAAAAACAGACTTGAGGCCAAGAAATGTTGAAAAGTAGACCGGAGACGAGGGTTAGAACAAGAAGAAGAATCAAAAGGAAAAAAGAAGAAGAAGAGGAGGAGGAAGAAGTCTTACCTAAGAGTGGCAGAGGCGGCGGCGGCACTAGGGAAAGACATTGGAAATGAACGGCGATAGGGAGAGGCGGAGACTGGGCGACTCGGTGACGCTGTGACGGGTGAAGAGGCTGTGGGCAGCGGCTTAAGAGTCAGTTGTGGCAGGACGGCATTGCGTGCAGGGAGGAGCAAGGAGTAGGAAGGAGAAGGAGGGAGGGGTAGGAGGAAGGAGGAGAAGCCGAGAGGAAGAGTGAGGAGATGGCATGAGGGAGAACGAGGGAGGAAAATGGAGAGAATTTGGGAAATTTGGGAAAATATTCCGATTAAGGGATTTAGGCTTTGAGAATTAGTGACGATTTTAAAATCATTACTAAATACACTATTTTTTATTTTTTAAAAAATAAAGGGTAGTATTAGTGACGGTTCTCAAATCTGTCACTAATAGTTGGCCAATGGTGACAAATTTATAAATTCGTCACTAATACTCTGAACTATAATTCTTTTTTTATTAAATAAAGGGTAGTATTAGTGACGGTTTCAAATTCGTCACTAATAGTTGCCCAATAGTGACGAATTTGTAAATTCGTCACTAATACTCTAAACTAAATTTTTTTAAAAAATAAAAATAAAAATAAAGGGTAGTATTAGTGACGGTTCTCAAATTCGTCACTAATAAAGGGTAGCATTGTCATTCCATTGTTATTTCATTGTATAACATTTTCATTTCATTCATTCGTACTACAACTTTAGTCATCATCAATTAGTCCACATAGAAATGAGCTAGAATATGCTACAGTTAGTCCACATAGAAATGCGCTAGAATCTGCTAACATGACTGTAATGCCCTCAAAACTTCTTACCATTTTTATTTATTTATATATATCTACATTCATACCTAAGCAGCGGAAACACAAATCATATAACCCTTTATATATATATACACTATACAATACCAGAATCCAGTATATACAAGCCATAACCATACAAAATAAACCCCTCCAGCATCATCTATCTCAAAAATACAAAACTCTATCATAACTCAGCCTACAACTAGGGTAATCAAGTAAACTTCCTATCCGCGAGCCTAATCTGCTCGCCTATCTGCCTCACCTGAAAAATGGTAAAGTAATGGGGTGAGTCGACACTCAGTAAGTGGAAATATGCTATTACTAGTGTGTGGCGACTGAGTCATAAAATTATAATAATAGTATTTAAAAACTGCAAAATCTGGAAATTCTGTACATCACATATATAATAACTTAAAACATTTGTATCTGAACTTTCTATCATTCATAGTACTACATCATATTATATATAATAAAAGATGTAAAACTGTATACATATACATAATTGTGTTATTTCTCTGGGACTTTATATGTCATGATTTAACCCCTTATGACAGGGTTGTACGACCCGTAGGCGGGACTTAACCTGATCGGCCCTCCAAGTAAGTCACTATACACTACCTCAGCCCGACCAAACTACATACTCTCCTAGGCGCGGGACTGGCTGCTACCTCGTCAAACCGACCCCCTCTACCCAGTAAACTGGGGAGTTATATACTCTCCGAGCACGATCAACGGTACCCACTTACTATCTAAGATATGTGATTGCACTCTATTTGTATCTAGCAATGGTACCGTGCCTTGTATTCTTTATCTATACTGTATTTGTCTATAATCTTTCCATAAGGATCTGATAATATATATATATACATACTATACTCTTTATACTATTTTCATCATGTTTCTAAAGTAACCATAACACTATTAATCTGTACTATAAATACTATAATATCTGTAGCATCTTGATGCTATAACTGTGTAATTTGTCTATACTTTCTTTCTTTATAATCTGAGTATTATGGCATTTAGGAAAACATAACTTTTTATATACACTGAATGTACTATTCTGAATAAATATCTGTATACTGATATATATATATATATATATATATATATATATGTCCGTGTAATCATCTGAATAAAACTGTATATGCGTACATATTCTGTCTATATAAAATCTGCAATTATTTATCTATAGCTGTATAACTTGAAATATTGAAAAACTGCATATCAATATCATGTACTTAGGCCACACATACTTTGAAAATTCACATCCTGTATAATATTTGGTATACATGCATATATATATATAAAATTTCTGATAACATAAATAAATCTCCTAGCATAGCATATTTCTCTTACCTTATCTCTGAAAAGCTCATGTTATATTCTGGCCCTATACCCGCAGGGTTCTCCACTCAACACCCTAAAAATCAAATTCTCCAAAACAAAGTACCAGTATTTCTTATAACTGAGGGAAATAAAAATACTGAATAAAATGTCTTACCTTGAGATTGGGAAAAAGTCCAAACCAACTCCACCCAACGATCAGTTCCAGCAAACTTGTAGAGAACTTCTCCAGGAGCGTCATGGTGGCTTTAGATCTTCGATCTGGAGAGAAAAAGGCCCGAAATCGAAGAGAGAAAGAGAGAGGGAGGTAGAGAGAGAGAGAGAGAGAGAAGAGAATTTCTTGCGCTAAAATTTCGTCTAAAATCCAGGTTTTCACTATTTATAGAGTCGGATTCGTCGACGAGACACGTCACCTCGTCAATGAGTCCTTCAATAATTTCGTCAACGAACTTCCTCCCTCATCAACGAATTTCAATCTATCCTAAAAACCCTTCTCGGTGTCTTCTCATTGGCAAGTCATAACTTCATCGATGAGGTCCCCTTATGCACTCGTTGACGAATTCCCTATGTTTATCGACGAGGCCCTATGTAAGAATTTTGGGTTATTATCTCCAAAGTACAATGTCGTCGACGAAGCCTATTGCCTCCTTCTGTTTCTGTTTCTATTTCCCTCTCTCTTATTATTTAAATACCATCATTTTTTGGGTTGTTACAATGGTTGTCTTTCAGCTGTCTTATATTTACATGGTTGCATTTAACATACACAAGCAACATTGTCTATATATTTTATTCATAAAGCTTTACTTAACCTACATCTCATATATTTAACATATATTCGCATTGAACTTCATGCTACACATTTTAGCAGTAAAATTCATATATATGTTTCCGTAAAATAGGCCAACCCACATTTAACATTTGTATGCTGAAAATATATTTCATTTCTTACAGTAATTTCTCAAAAATTACTTGTGACTTTCATTTGTTTACATGCACATATACATAGCTATATAAGAATTTCTAGGCTTAGAAAACATTGTTTTACATGGTTGACATTTTAAATTTACATAAATACATATATACATAATTAACACATAATCCATTTTATTACATAAATACCTGATTCAATACATAAATTTTCTCCTAACTTGACTTTCAAACTACGCTTGTAGGATCCCTGAACCAATACCCACAGCGTTCACTTGGACCCTGAATCCAAAAATCCTAATTTAATTAAATAAACCAATTAACTCAGATCTTAAGAAAAACACCTATTTACTGCTTCTTAGGCCCCAAATAACATTATACATTAAGGAAATCCCAAAATAATTTACTTACCCTGATTTTGGGATGTTTCCTAAACTCCTCAAACCAACGATCAGCTCCTATAGCCTTATAGAGAATGATCCTACGAACCTCCTAGTGGTTCCAAATCGTCAAATCGAGTCAAATTCGGCCCGAAATCGAAGAGAGAAGGCTGGAGGACCGTTTTAGAGAGAGAGAGAGAGAGAAGAGAGAATTCATGAGTTTACGCTGAAAAATGAAGAACTCTCTATTTATAGGCAGGGCTTCGTCGACGAGGCACTATAAAGACTTCATCAACGAGAAGATACCTTCGTCAATGAAATTCAGAGTTCCAAAATATACTCTCTTGAGATTCCTTCGTCGACGATTTTAGATGGACACTCGTCAACGAAGACATGACATTTGTCGACGAGGCCTACTTTTCCTTCTTAAACCCTCCCTTTATCCTTTATTACCCTTTAATCTATTTCATTTATTATATTTCCTAATTATTTTAATTCTCAGGTCATTACATTCTCTCCTCCTTAAGAAATTTCATCCTCAAAATTTTACTACCTAATCATCCTTTATAATACTTAACTTCATTTGCTAACTATCATCATAAGAACTCAACGTGCATATCATCATATAAATCATCCAATTATTTCTCATTAAATAAAATTATCATACCTACTTCTCTAATGGCATCCTCCTTAGCTCGGAGTGTGTACAATCGAGGTGGAGCACCCCTTTCAAGCGGTACCTGCTGTTTTCCCCGGTCTTGATTCTGAGCAGCCACCATAGGCAAGGGTTCTCGACAATCTTTCCTATGATGCCCTAGCTTACCACATTTGTAGCAATTCGAAGTGTCATACCAGCATTCGCCCCTATGCCTCTTATCACACTTCGGGCATTTAGAGCCCATTGCTTCTTTCCCTTTCTTTTAAAATTTCCTCTAAAATTTCAAAAATCTCCTCTAAAATTTCAAGAATTCCAAGAACCTCTCTCAAGGTTTGCAAAAAATACATAAATCTCCTCTTATATCTTGCAAAAAGATAAGTTTTTTTTAATGGAAGGTTTGTGTTTT
The DNA here is from genome assembly GCF_029873635.1 of Malania oleifera. Taxonomy (NCBI): domain Eukaryota; kingdom Viridiplantae; phylum Streptophyta; class Magnoliopsida; order Santalales; family Ximeniaceae; genus Malania; species Malania oleifera. Next base: position 22,105,074 of record NC_080422.1, read on the forward strand.
TTTGGCAAAAACCTCAATAGTGGTTTGTAACATTTTTGAAACCCTCAAGGAGGCCTGTGATATTTTAAAAATCTCAAGAAATATATTTATCTTTTTACCAAACTTCAAGGAAAATGAGTGTCTTTTGTCATTTATATAAAGATTTACATGTATGAGAGGCTCTTTTATTAGTTTAAAACAATGAGATAATTACCATAATATAATTTTAAAATATATATATATATATATATATATAAAATATCTCACAATTTTGAATAATATATTTGCATTAATCAAAAGATCCCAATATAAATTTTAAATGCTCTTAACATTCACATATGAATACTCGTTTCTTTTTTTTTAAAAATTAAATATTTAGAAAACGATATATGAATAATTTTAAAACAAATATTTAAAAAAATACAAATTTAATCATTTAAAATATGATTAACGTTTAAAACTAATCATAATCATTACTAAATTTAAATATTATTGTAATTAAATGGCACTTGCGCGCATCTAACGCGTGTTTAACGACTAATAAATTAATAATAATAAAATTAAAAAGACACAAAATAAGGCCGACAAGTACTTTCTTGACTCATGATTAAACAAAAAAAGGGATGTGGGTGGACCGTAGAGCATTACTGCCTATTCCACCTAATCACACCAACCTAACCTTTGTGACCTTTCCTTTTTGACCGTTCCCATATTTTGTGTGTGTGTTTTTTTAATACTTTTTTTTTTTTACTTTTGATAACCAATTTGATAAGAATAAAATTTTCATTATCTTTTTACCCTATTGGTTGGATTTTGTGGAGCTTAGCTGTGTTTGATCCCGATGATATCCTAACTTGAAATAATGTTGCGTGATTTTTTAATGGACCAATAATATTAGCCAAAGTCTTCGCTCCATGGAGTAGGCCCAAATTGTAAGCCCTTGGGGCTGAGGAAAAATTTTTTGGTCCACTTTGTAACCATTGTAAATCTGTAGTAGCATATAAAAACCCTTATTTTAATGATTAGGGTTTATGCACTGAAACTGTGCGGCCACGGTCCGTATTTTTTTCCTGATAATAGTGAAATCTCTATAACTCCATGTACGTAAACCACGTAAATACTGTCTTGTGCGTATGATTATTTTTTCTTTCGATATTGTTTTTATTTATTTGTTTCTCACAAATTTTTGAAAAATTTCAAAACATTTTATTGTTAGGTGTCACTTTTTTTAAAATTTTCTTTTCTAATAAAAAGGCTCAACAATGCATAAAATGCCATTAATTTTTATCGTAAAAATAAATTTATTTGTAACTATTAATACTAAGCTTAAATTAATAGCACTAGTATGAAAGGACCTTTTAATTATTGAGTTACTAATTCTAAAAAATTGCTCTAATCGACAAAAAATCGATGTTTTATTACTTAAAAAAGTTTTAAAGAAAATGTGTAATTTTCAATCTCATTTACTAGGTCCAAAAATTATTTTTCTATGACGAGAAGTAAATAAAAATAAAATAAAATATTTTATGGTAATACATGTTTAGAAATGAATTTATATATATGGGTAATATATTTCAAGAATTCAAACATAATGAATTTGTTGAGTTATTTTCATGTAATATTAATGATTTTTAATAAAACGAAATTAGTAACAATGAAAATATGCTGGTCGAGAAAATAAAAAATATTATATATTTTAGTTAACCGATTTTTAGATGAATATCCAATGATTAATCAAATCAAACTGTTAAGGTTAATTTAAAATTTTAAAGTTACTAAAAGTAATATTTTTCCTTTCATAATTTAACATGTAAATTTAAAATAAAATTTAAGCATGAATATTAGATTAATATAACTTTTTAAATTTAAATTATTAAAATATTTTATGATATTATATATATAATATCTATTTTATATGTATATTTATAATATATCGGTTTGGTTTGATTCAGTTTGGTTAATTATGGTTTTTGAAGGAGCCGAGTTGAAACCAAATTGATAACCGAAAAAATTAAGAACTCTGAACTAAAAAATGATTAACTGATTTTTCAATTCGATTTGGTCATTTTCGGATTTGGTTCGATTTTTTTTATTTTTATTACCCACGCCCTCTTGTTAACAAAGATTTTAAATTCTAATTTTACAATTTTTCCACGAAAGGCAAGTTTGTCAAAACGGATTGAAATACTAGGTCAAATCAAAGCTGCTAGACTTTCACTTCCCATGTTGAGTGCAAAATGAGAACAACCCACAAAAAGATGACATTGATATTCTTTTTCGTGTAGCTAAAGAAACAGAGTAAATCCTAAATCTCCGCCGGCCCTGTTACCATCTCGGCGGGACTTTCTTCAATTGGCTCATCAAAACTTGGAAAGTTCTTAATTGAAAGTCCAAAACTGTCGCCTAGTCTTCGTTTTCAAGTATGATGGCGCGCCCGCGCAATAAACTCTCCAGGATTTTTCAATCGCTTCCCCTCCCTCAGCCCACCATGAGAAAACGATCTTCTTCTTCGTATCACTTCTACTGGGCTGTTGTCGCAGCGATTCATGTATTTTTGTTGCGAAATCTGACCAGCGCAGAAGATTTTGGGGTTGAAAACCGACCCAAAACGGAAAGGTTCGTCTATGTTCGCGATCATGGCGCCAAAGGTGATGGTGACAACGATGATACTCAGGTACAGAGCCAAAAATTAGTTCCTTCTCCAGCCCTGTTCTTCGCTGTTTGTAACATTGTGTGTCAGTCAGCTGCCTTCTCGTGCTTGTTTCTGGTAATGGGTTTGATTTATTTGCCACTTTTTTTTTTTTCTTTTCCCAATGGAAGACCATTTTTGTGTAATCATGTAATTTAAATTTTGATTGGTTGAGAAATTCATAGAAAAATAATGTCATAGAGAAAATTTTAAAGTATATATATATATATGTTCTGGGATTTTGTCAACATGCGTTTGCGAGTTCTAGATTATTATTATTATTATTATTATTATTATTATTATTATTATTGTTTGGGTGGGGATATAATAATGATGAGGGATGTGGCTTGATGACTGAGATGATTAGAATGTTCCAATATATTATTCTTAGTAGTTCTTGTAAATGTGGTCTCATGTGTAGATAGTTCTGTCTTGATTTGCCATTGGGGTAATTTTTTTTTATGAAAAGAAAATGAAGGGGAAGTGAGACTAACTTATGGGTCAAATGTCCCTTTTTAAAAGCTTTGTTTGGAAACCGAGAAAGCAAACTAGAAGGAGAGCAAGAATTTTGAAATACTACAATGTTGACTGTGTTTGCATATATGTATATATCGGGAAAGGGGCTTGGAACTAGTACATTGTTATTTATTTCTTAAGCAAGCCTTTGTAAAGGGTTTTGGGTTCAGGTATGGCATCTGAATGGGTGTTTCACAATAAAAATATTGACTGGCTAAAGTCATGTAAAGGTGTTGGTATGTTGCTTGATGGTAAATGAGATAGTTGTGAACAACTAGCTACCATGTAAATATCTCCATCTATGTGCTTGGACTATTGAGAGAACCCACTGGAAAGCAAACCATTATCTTCTGATATCATACTGTTTTTATGTTTTCAGGCTTTCAAGGATGCTTGGAAAGCAGCTTGTTCTTCTTCCGTGCACACATGCATTGTAATCCGAGCTGGAGACACTCATCTGGTTCGACCAATTGATTTTGCTGGACCTTGTGTGTCAAGGGTGACTTTGAGGGTATGCACTAGGCTTTATGATTATTTTTATTATTCAATCATAGTTCATCTTTCTTTTCTTCTATAGTCTATACAAGTCGATAGTAAAATTATCAGTGAACAAAAATTTTCAACTTACTTAGTATCCATAATGGCATTTTAATAGATATCTGGTACTATCATTGCACCCCAAAGTCCTGAGGCCTGGGATGGCTTGGACTCCCTAAAATGGCTATATTTCCAAGATGTGAAGATGCTCACCGTAGAAGGGAGCGGAACAGTCGATGGAAGAGGACAGCAGTGGTGGGAACGAACTCGGTTCTGCAAAATCTACAATACATCTGTAATATTGTCTTCCTTACACATCCATTTATCTTTCAGAGATTTTCTTCTCCTGCATATGATATTCTAAACTAGTTTTAACATCATTTATTTTCTGTTTCTCTAGATATGTGGACATCCTCCGATGGTTAGTGCTGCTCTGTTCTTGAAACAATGATGTTATTTTTTTCTATTATTTGCCTATTTTTCATTCCAGCATTTATGCGGATACTTTCTCCTGACTGCTCTATAATTTTATTTGTCTTGGGGCAAATATACTGCAGGCCATGATTTTTGATAGCTGTGAGCACTTGAAGGTCAGGGACATTGTTTTGAGGAATAGTCAACAAATGCACATGACATTCTACAATTGTACTCATGTTGATGCAACCCATATTAAAGTGTTTGCACCTGATGATAGCCCTAACACTGATGCAATCCATGTCAATGCGTCCACACATGTTCTAATCAAAGACAGCATTCTTAGAACAGGTTGATTACCCATTAAAACTCTTCCTTACCTTGCCATGCTTGATCTTTCTGTTCATGAAAACATATATGTTGAATCTATAGCTAGTATGTCCGTAAGGCATGACTATTGAAGTTGTATACTTGTATGCGGGTTTAATATGAACTTTGTGATCCATGCAATGTTACACTGAAGTCTGAAGGACTAAGGAGACCACTCAATTGAGGTTTTTCTCTGTTACGTTTGGCATTGTTTCTAATTGTGTATGCATTCATGCATCTGTGTTCAAGAACATTTGGTGGAGCTTTGGAATCAAGAGATAAAATGTTTAAAAGAATTGAATATAAGCATTAAAGAGGAAGGGAGTAAGAAGTATTTGAAATATACCTTTGCAAGAAGGCAATAAATATTGTGCTTAAACCATCAAAAATACTTCGTTCTGTATTTTGAAATGCTTTGCATATCATACAATTTTTTAGTTGATTAAGGTCAAAGCAAACTTGATGAAACTTGATTTCTATTAGCAATGTTTTATGTTGGGAAGGAAATTTCCATGTTGCAGTTATATTCAAATTAAAGCAATTTTAACAATATGTTTTATTCATATTGAAACATGTCTTGAATTTCTTTACAATCAACCTATGCATTATATTCAACTGAATTTTTTACAAATTCATTGTAGGAGATGACTGCGTCTCTATTGTAAGCAATTGTTCATCTATTCAAATCAGAAATATTACATGTGGGCCAGGCCATGGTATGAGGTAGGATCTACTGTCATCTGAGTGATATATGAGAAACCTCTATTTTTATGACTTAAAACTAATTTCTACGTTTGCCCATCAGTATTGGAAGCATGGGAAAACTAAATGCGTGGGATGAGATACGTGATGTAACATTTGATGGAGTATTCATGTCTAACAGTGACAATGGTGTAAGGATCAAAACATGGCAGGTAATATTCATCAGCTCTCTCACTCTCTCTCTCTCTCTCTCTCTGCACACTTGCATTCATCAATCTTTTTTGAATGTGAATCATAGCTTATTAATTAACTTGTTATCTTTTTTTCTTTTTCTTTTTTTGTTTTTTAATCCTTTCCTCAGGGAGGTCAGGGTTATGCTTCCCACATTATTTTTCAGAATGTATTGATGGAAAACGTCTCTCGTCCGATAATAATAAATCAATATTATTGTGATTCTCGGCTGCCATGCGCAAATCAGGTATCAAATCCATTTCAGGTTGGGAACTTCAGAATTGAAGAAAATAAATAGATATGGCGTATGATATTGATTTTGCTAATTGTTTTTGGCAGTTATGAGTTACCCCAAATTCATAAGGAAATCGATACTTTTGCTTGCACAATGCAGAATGATTCTTGTTCATAAACATATTACTATTTGATGAAAATTTTAAAGTCTTGTACCCATGTGTAATGCAGACTGCAGCTGTTAAAGTGAGTGACATATTCTTTAAGAACATTAGAGGAACTTCAGCTACTGAGAAAGCAATAGTATTTTCCTGCAGTGATACTGTCCCATGTGAAAGGATAAATTTAGAAAATGTTATGCTTACATCATCCTCTGGGAAAAACTTGAAGTCCGTTTGTTGGAAAGCTTATGGCTCGACCAAAGGTGTGGTACAACCCTCTTCTTGCCTCTCTCAAGATGAAAGAAGGGCTATCAATCTGGCGAGTTGAGTTGGGGCAAGCTTTGTGGAAACATACTCAAAATAAGAGGGATTCAAGCTCATGCCCAACCAGTGTTCTCAACCGAGTTTGTGGTCAGACTTGAGCAACTCAAGATCAGGAATATACATAATGGGCACAAAGTATTGCAAACTACTTTGTTAAACTTACATCACATCAATTTTGTAAGAAATAAGACCATAAAACTTGCCATCAATTTGACATGGTAAGTTAAACGAGTTATATACATATACATAAATGTTAGGATCCTGTGAGCAATAAACAAGCATCAGAAAAATTGAGATACCAAAAATTTACATGGTTTTGTCTAGATCTACCTATGTCCACGGAGTACACCACAATTTCACTATACAACCAGGAAAATTACAATCTCTCAGACGCAGCTCTCTTCTCTCTTCTTTCTTTATCACTCATCTCCTTCTTTTCTATATTTTTTATCTCTTAACAGCTCCTCTATTTATAGATAGTCTGGTAATCAATCACAATAAATCACAATAAATTAAAATGGGGGAATTTCATTCTTTTACAATTAATGGACGCGTCTTCAGCTTGCAGATCACAACTCACACATCTCCAGCTTGTAGATCATAGCTCACGTGTCTCCTGGCTCCAGCACAACAATCTCCCACTTGGAGATGGAGACGCCTCCTTAATTAGTATCAATATATGAATAAATGATGTGCTCAAAATATGGCTTCAAGTATGAAGACCAACTGAAGTTGAACACAACTTCAGCTTCCCTATAGTCACCACCTTAGTTAACATATCTGCTGGATTTTTACTACCTTAGATTTTTTCCAAGTGTCAACACGCCGTCTTCTATTAGAGATCTGATGAAGTGATAACGCAATTCAATATGTTTAGTTTTGGAATGAAATGCGGAGTTTTTTGCTAGATGTATCGCATTCAGACTGTCACTATACAAAACATTCTTTTCATACTTTAATCCAAACTCCATTAACAAACCCTGAAACCAAATAATCTCTTTATTGACTTATGTCACTGTTACATACTCAACTTTTGTAGTAGATAGAACAATAATCTTTTGTATCTGTGACATCCAACAAACAGTTGTTGTGCCAACAGTGAATATATACCTGGTGGTCGTTCTGTGATGATCAATTTCACTTGCAAAATCAGCATCTACAAACCCGTGGATTTTCAAATTGATTTTGCCGAAACATACACTTATTAATATTGCCATGTAGATATTTTAAAATCCACTTCACCGCTTCCTAGTGTATCTTCCCTAGATTTGACATATACCTGCTGACATCTTCCCACTGCTTGGCCAATATTTGGTCTGGTACCAACCATAGCATACATAAGACTTCCAACGGTTGAGGCGTATGGTACCTTAACCATGAAATCTTTTTCTTCATTTGTTTAAGGAGACTGATCCTTAGAGAGACGGAAGTGACTTGCCAATGGTGTATTTATAGTTTTGGCACCGCTCATGTTAAACCTCTATAAAATACGGTTGATGTACTCTAACTAAGATAACCACAACATACCTTGTTGCTTATCTCTAGAGATCTGCATACCAAGAATCTACTTTGCAAGATCCAAGTCTTTCATATCAAATTCCTCTAACAATTGCAGTTTCAATTTTTTGATCTCTTCTATATCTGATCCTGCGACTAGCATATCATCAACATATAACAATAAGATAATATAACTAGTACGATTCTCTTTAATTTGCAAACAAAATTCTCTTTACCTTTAACTGTGAAAATTTCTGGCTGTTACATATAAATTCCCTCATCAAGATCACCGTGAAATGTCGTCTTCATGTCCAACTGCTCAAGATATAAGCCCTTTGAGGGAACAATACTCAAAACAGATCTAATGATTGTCAGCTTCACAACTGATGCAAAAATATCAGTATAGTCAATTCCTTCTTTCTGTTTGAAACCTTTGACTATTAATTGGGCTTTATACCTCTTGGATCCATCATGCTCTTCTTTGATCCTGTACACCCATTTGTTGTGAAGAATCTTCTTATCAATGGGCAACTTAGTTAGTTCCCATGTTTTGTTGGAGTTAAGAGATTTCATCTCGTCTTTCATTGCAAGCTCCCACTTACTCAAATCTTTTGCCTAATATGCTTCAACATAGCATTCAGGTTCTCCTCCATCTGTAAGAAGTAAATGATTCACATACCTCCTATTTGGTACATGCCGCCGAGAAGATCTCCTAAGCTTTGCTGTTGGAGTAGGAGGTGGTGGTGCACTAATATGCTCCACAGGTTGCTCAGCCCGAGGATTCTCGGTATTCGGCTAAGGATTCTCGATGTTATGCTAACATATCCTTACACCTTTTAGAACATCATCCACATCTACAAAGGTTATTTCAGACTCTATAGATTCTGTTGTGTGTCTATCTTTGTACATTTCTTTTTCATCAAAAATCACCTTTATGCTTCTGATCACCATTTTCTTTTCATCATCCTAAATGCGATACCCATATTCATCTCCACCATGATCGATGAAGGTGCATTTCCAAGATTTCAGATCCAGCTGATTCTTGACATGATCATTGGTATGTACATATGCAATACAACAAAAAACTCTCAAATGTAAAAGTCTTACCTCTTTATTACTCTATACTTCTTCTGGTAGATTATAGTCCAATGGTACTGATGGACTCCTATTAATCAAATAAGTTACTGTGTTGACTGCTTCTGCACAAAATATCTTTGGCAAGCCTGATTGCATACACATACATCTGGATTTTTCTATCAACGTTCTGTTCATCTGCTTGGCTATGCCGTTGTGTTGAGGCATACTTGGCACAGTTCTTTCTATTTTGATACCATGCTTATAGAAGAATTTCTTGAACTCGGTGTCATCATACTCACCACCATTATCTGCTCTCAACATCTTGATTTTCAAACCAGTTTCATTTTCTACCATTGCTTTCCAAATTTTAAAAGCATAAAAAACATTAGATTTATATTTCAAGAAGTAAACCCATACCTTCCATGAATGATCGTCAAAAGATGTTACAAAGTAATGCTTCCCACCTGTGGATGAAATGGTCATTGGTCCCCATATATCTGAATGAACTAGCTCAAGTCTCTCATTCTTTAGGGTACTCATGAACTAGCTGAAATGGTCGTTGGTCCTCATATATCTGAATGAACTAACTCATATTCTTGTTTCCCAAATATGCAATCCTCACATCTGTCAATCTTCACCGACTGTAAATCACTCAACTTACCCTTTGAGTGCATCACCCTGAGTCTCTTCTTACTTAAGTGTCCGAGTCGTTGATGTCATATGTTGCTATCATCATTTTCTATAACAACTGTAATAGAATGCATGCATTATGAGTTACATAAAGAGTATCATTTTTCTTACCTCGTGCAATTGTCAATGCACCCTTCAAAATCTTCCATTCATCACCAATGAAAGTTGTGTTATATCCTTTATCTGTTAGTTGACTAACTGAAATCAAGTTCTTCCTTAGGTTTAGAATATATCTGACATCTCTCAGTTTCACTGATACATTCATCTTGATCTTCACTGTCCCTTTGCCAACAATGTCGCAAGGTTGATCATTGTCAAGATATATTTTACCAAAATTACCTTATGTATACTCTTCTAGGCAATCTCTTCTGCAAGTGGCATGGAATGAAGCTTCAGAGTCTAACACCCAAGACTCATTTTTTCTTTCAAAAGAGCAGATCAACATATCATCATTTTTTGAAGCAACATTTGCTTATGTCTTCGCCCTCATCTCATATTCTTTCTTCAAAATTTTGCACTGGTTTTTGTAATAACCATTTTTTCCACAGTTCCGAGACTCAATAATTTTTGTGCCTTGGCAACCTGTGTCCTAAGAACCTCTAGGATTTCTGAATTTAGACCGCCTGGGCTTAGATCTGTCGCGGTTGTTTGATCGTCCATGTCTGTTTCCTCTACCTCGACTTTTCATGTTCAAGGCTGAACTCGAAGTGGAACTATGGTTTGACTGCATTCTGATTTCTTCCGTCAAAATCATGCTGACGATCTCATCATATACTAGCTTTGATTTCCCTGCAGAACTACTGATTGCAGTAACAACACCATTTCAACTTTCGGGCAACTGACTAAGAATCAGTAGGGCACGAATCTCACTATCAAATGTAATCCCAGCTGAGATGAGGTGAGTTGATCCGACAACTCGTTAAAATTATTCAAATGCCTGCTAAAACTTTCATCTGCAGACATGATCATAGTAAATAACCTTTTCATAAAATGTACCTTATTAGCGGCTGACGGCTACTCCTACATATTAGAAAGCGCATCCATTAAAGACTTGGTGGATGATATATGCTTAATATTAAATGCCACAGACTTTGACAACGTAATTCTAATAGCTTCGAGAGCTTTCCAGTCAAACAACTCCCACTCGTACTCATTCATAGATGCTGACTTACCCTTCAATGGTAAGTGCAACTCCTTCCTAAACAAATAATCTTTAATCTGCATCTTTTAGAAACTGAAATTGTTGCCATTGAACATTTCGATCTTTGAGCTCTTTTCATTCGACATCCTGATTCGTTGATCTATAGATGGAATTAGCTCAAATGGATAACACGGTTGGATCCGGAACAGTCAAAAACCTTAGAAATAGTTCAAGTCGTTTGAAAAGCGAACCTGAAATGGTTCCAAAACACCCGGTCAAATTTTCGGTCAAAATTAGTAAACTATAAAGGAATATTCCTCTAATTGACGGAATATTCCTGACGGCATCACTAACGCTATTAACAGACTGTCTGCTGACGTTGCAGGGATGTGGGGCCCATTGCTAACGTGGCACTGTGGGCCCACCTTCTAGCACATTCTGTGGGTCTCACTATTGATGTGGTAGCTGACGTGGACGCGCGGCCCGCTGACTTGGACGGATGGTTGGGTCAGTTATGGATTCAGATCGGGTACAGTCCAGGTCTGGAGCGGGTTGCCAGGTCGGGATGAGGCGACCAGGTGAGGAAGATGGGTGGCGTGTGTGGCTGGCAGGTCACCGGCGCATGACAGCGCGTGAGGACACGTTCGACTCCAGCGAGGCACGTGTGATGCCATTTGAACTCCGTTTGAACTCCTTTTGAGCTCTAATACCACTTGTTAGGATCCTGTGAGCAATAAACAAGCACCAGAAAAATTAAGACACCAAAAATTTACATGGTTCGGTCTAGATTGACCTACGTCCACAAAGCACACCACAATTTCACTATACAACCGAGAAAATTACAATCTCTCAGACGCAGATCTCTTTTCTCTTCTTTCTTCCTCACTCCTCTCCTTCTTCTCTGTATTTTCTATCTCTCAACAGCTCCTTTATTTATAGATAGCTAGTAATCAATCACAGTAAATCACAATAAATCAAAATTGAGGAATTTCATTCTTTTACAATTAATGGAAGTGTCTCTAGCTTGCAGATCACAGCTCATGTATCTCCTGACTCCAGCACAACAATATATATATATATATATATATATATATATATATATGATTTGTTCAAAATTCAGGCTTAGTTCAAGCTTGGCTCAGAGTCAAGCTTTAGCCAATTCAATGGAGCAGGGAATGTTTCAATTTATTTTATTTTATTCGGTAAGAAGAGTGTGTTGTATATATTTTCTTGGATTGTTCATTTTTTCATCTATTTTGTCGTTCTATTTTCCTCCATTTACAATAACAAAAATATGGGAGTAAAGGGCTTTAATTCTATCAAAGCTATCATAAAATTCTCATACAAAAATTCCATCAAATCTTGCTCATTGTTCTACCTACTGCCAATTTTTTTAGCAGCTAGCATTCATGATAAAGAGTATACTCCAATGCTTTGAATTAAACAAGACCTCAATTCATCTTGGGTGATTGCTTTTAATTAATTTGAACATTGTGTTTAAATTCTATGTTATATATAAAGTACTCTCAGCTGCTTTATAGTTTTATAACGTATGATTACAGTGGTAGACATTTACCAAAGATATGTAGAAACATGTTCTATAGTGAATCATGAAGGCTATTTTGATCATTTGTAGATTGCAATACAAAGTTTTGTCACACTGTAAACAAAGTTTTGAAAATATTATCAATGCTTGTAACAACAGCTTAGGATGAATGGTTAGGTGTTTATTGATCTATGGCACATTAATTGATTATAATTATGTAAGGCCTTTTTCCATTATTGATGAGATTGACCAATAAATTTTAGAAGAGGTTGGCCTTCTAAACCAACATTCTTGTCTAAAGGGGGTAGGCTGACTCCTATCAATGTTGTGCTGGAGTCAGGAGATGCGTGAGCTGTGATCTGCAAGCTAAAGACACGTTTGCAAGCTGTAATCTGCGGCTATTTATTTTAGATGAACGTAATTCCTCAAATTTGATTTATTGTGATTTATTGTGGTTGATTACCAGTTACCTATAAATAAAGGAGCTTTTGAGAGATAGTATGTATAGAGAAGAACAAAGAGGAAGAAGAGAGTGTGAGGAAGAGAGAAGAGAGGCCTGAGAGATTGTATTTTCTTTCCCGGTGGTTTTAGTGAATTGTGGTGGCTCCGTGAACGTAGGTTGATCTTGACCGACCCACGTAAATTTCTAGTGTCTCTCAATTTCTGGTACTTGCTTATTGCTCACATGATCCTAACAAGTGGTATCAAAGCATAGTTTGGAGCAAAAATGCCAGATTGGAGATTTTCACCAAAATCATAGCTCTGTCTAGTGGCTCAAAAGTGAATTTTGAGGCCAACATCACTTTCATCTCACCGAGAAGAAACCAACGGTGCAAACCAAAGCTCAAAAGGAGTTTCTGACGGCATCACACGCGCCTCGCTGGAGTCAAACGTGTCCTTACGCACCGTCATGCGCCGGTGACCTACTGGCCACACGCGCCACGCGTCTTCCTTACCCGACCTCTTCGACCCGACCTGGAAACCCTCGACCAGACCTGAAAACCCACTCTAGACCCCGACTTGGATCCATAATGGTCTGTCCACGTCAGCGAGCTAACAAGCCACGCGCCCTGTCAGCACTAAGTTAGCCCCTCGTTAGCCGCCACGTCAACTGCCACGTCAGTTGCCACGTTAGCAATGGGACCCCAAGAATCTGCAAGCAATTGAGCCCCACAGTGCCACGTCAGTGATGGACCCCACACCTGCCACGTCAGCAACCGTTGACCATATTTGACTAGGTTTGACCTAATCTTTGACCGGATTTTTCGGAGTCATTTTAGCTCTGTTTTTCAAACAACTTAAACCATTTCTAAGGTTTTCGACTGTTCTGGATGCAACCGTGCTATCCATTTGAGTTAATTTCATCTCTAGATCAGTGAATTGAGATGTCGAACGAAAAGAGCTCAAAGATCGAGGTGTTCAATGACAACAATTTCGGTTTCTAGAAAATGTAGATTGAAGATTATTTGTTTGGAAAGGAGTTGCCCTTATCATTGAAGGGTAAGCCAGCATCTATGAACGAGGACGAGTGGGAGTTGCTTGACCAGATTGCTCTCAGAGCTATCAAAATGACGTTGTCAAAGTGTGTGACATTTAATATCAAGCACATATCAACCACTAGGTCTCTAATGGATGCACTTTATAATATGTACGAGCAGCCATTGGTCGTTAACAAGGTACATCTTATGAAAAGATTATTTACTATGATCATGTCTACAAATGAAAGTTTTAGCAGACATTTGAATAATTTCAATGAGTTGTCGAATCAATTCGCCTCAGTCGGGAGTATGAGTTTACTTTCTGAAATATAAATCTGATGTTTTTGATGCTTTTAAAATTTGGAAAGCAATGGTAGAAAATGAAATTGGTTTGAAAATCAAGAAGATGAGAATAGATAATGGTGGTGAGTATGATGACACTGAGTTCAAGAAATTCTGCTATGAGCATGGTATTGGAATGGAAAGAATTGCGTCAAGTATGCCTCAACACAACTGCGTAGCCAAGCAGATGAACAGAACATTGATAGAAAAAGCCAAAAGCGTGCGTATGCAGTCAGGCTTGCCAAAGATGATTTGGGCAGAAGCAGTCAACACAGCAGCTTATTTGATTAACAGGAGTCCATTAGTACCATTGGACTATAATCTACCAGAAGATATATGGAGCAATAAAGAGGTAAGACTTTCACATTTGAGAGTTTTTGGTTGTGTTGCATATGTACATATCAATGATCATGTCAGGAATAAGTTGGATCCGAAATCCTAGAAATGCACCTTCATCGGTTATGGTGGAGATGAATATGAGTATCGCATTTGAGATGATGAAAACAAAAACGTGATCAAAAGCAAAGATGTAATTTTTTATGAAAAGGTGGTGTACAAAGATAGACACACAACAGAATCTACAGAGTCTGAAACGACTTTTGTATATATGGATGATGTTCTAGAAGGTGTAAGGATACGTCAGCGAAACATTGAGAATCCTCAGCAGAATATCAAGAATCCTTAGGCAGAGGAACCTGTGGAGTAGATTGTTGCACCACCACCTCCTACTCCAGTAGTAGAGCTTAGGAGATCTTCTCGGCAGCATGTACCAAATAGGAGGTATGTGAATCATTTACTTCTTAGAGATGGAGGAGAACTTGGATGCTATGTTGAAGCATGTCAGGCAGGAGATTCGAGCAAGTGGGAGCTTGCAATGAAAAATGAGATGAAGTCTCTTAACTCCAACAAAACATGGAAACTAGCTAAGTTACCCAATGATAAGAAGACTCTTCACAACAAATGGGTGTACAGGATTAAAGAAGAGCATGATGGATCCAAGAGGTATAAAGCTCGGTTAGTAGTCAAAGGTTTTGAACAGAAGGAAGGAATTAACTACACTGATATTTTTGCACCAGTTGTGAAGCTGACAACCATCAGATTTGTCTTGAGTATTATTGTCTCAGAGGGTTTACATCATGAGCAGTTGGACGTGAAGACGACATTTTATTCACGGTGATCTTGATGAGGAAATTTATATGTAACACCCAGAAGGTTTTTTAGTTAAAGGTAAAGAGAATCTTGTATGCAAATTGAAAAAGAGTTTGTATAGTTTTAAACAAGCTCTTAGGCAGTGGTACAAAAAATTTGACAGTTGTATGTAGAGGAACAATTTTTAGAAGTGCAATGTCGACCACTGTTGTCATTTCAAGAGGTATCGTACTAGCTATATTATTCTATTGTTATATGTTGATGATATGCTAGTCGCAGGATCAGATATAGAAGAGATCAGAAAATTGAAGCAGCAATTGTCAGAAGAATTTGATATGAAAAACTTGGGTCCAGCAAAGCAGATTCTTGGGATGCAGATCTCTAGAGATAAGCAACAAGGAACGTTGCAGCTATCTCAGTCAAAGTACATCAGCCTTGTTTTATAGAGGATTAACATGAGCAGCGCCAAAGCTGTAAATACACCATTGACAAGTCACTTCTGTTTCTCTAAGGATCAGTCTCCCTAGAAAGATAAAGAAAAAAAACTACATGGCTAAGGTACGATACACCTCAGCTGTTGGAAGTCTCATGTATGCTATGGTTGGTACCAGACCAGATATTGGCCAAGCAGTGGAAGCTGTCAGCAAATATATGTCAAATCCAGGGAAGACACACTAGGAAGCAGTGAAGTGGATTTTGAGATATCTACGTAGGACTATTGATAAGTGTCTATGTTTTGGCAAAAGTGATTTGAAAATCCAAGGGTTTGTAGATGCTGATTTTGCAGGTGAAATTGATCATCGCAGAAGCACCATCGGATATATATTCACTGTTGGCACAACAACTGTTAGTTGGATGTCATAGATATAGAAGATTTTTGTTCTATCCACTATAGAAGTTGAGTATGTAGTAGTGACAAAAGCCAATAGAGAGATGATTTGGTTTCAGGGTTTGCTAACGGAGCTTGGATTAAAGTAGAAGAGAAATGTTTTGTACAATGACAGTCTGAGTGCGATACATCTGGCAAAGAACTCCGCATTTCATTCTAAAACTAAACATATTAGATTGCATTATCACTTCGTCAGATTTTTGATAGCGAACAACTTGTTGACACTTGAAAAAATCTAAGGTAGCAAAAATCCGGCAGATATATTAACTAAGGTGGTGACTACAGAAAAACTAAAGTTGTGTTCAACTTCAATTGGTCTTCATACCTGAAAACATATTTTGAGTACATCATTTATTCATATACTGATACTAGTTGAGGAGGTGTCTCTGTCTCCAAGTGGGAGATTGTTGTGCTGGAACTAGGAGACGCGTGAGCTATGATCTGCAAGTTGGAGACGTGTTTGCAAGCTATAATCCACGGCCATTTATTTTAGGTTAATGTAATTCTTCAAATTTAATTTATTGTGATTGATTACTAGCTACCTATAAATAGAGGAGCTGTTGAGAGATAGTATGTACAGAGAGGAACAGACAGGAAGAAGAGAGTGTGAGGAAGAGAAAAGAGAGGCCTGAGAGATTATATTTTCTTTTCCGATGGTTTTAGTGAATTGTGATGTGCTCCGTGGATGTAGGTTGATCTTGATCAAATCACGTAAATTTCTATTGCTTGCTTATTGCTCACAGGGTTCCTAACAATTAATAGCAAAAGTACTAATCTTTTTCTGTAGAATCCTATCGCGATATTCATCTCAACACAAATCGAGATGATAAAAGATATTGTCTTATTAATTAACTTTCTTATGAAACTAATATTGATTTTATCAATTTACGGCACAAGGGCAAACCATCGCAGGTAATACGCAAGATCTGCCCACTATCTACATAAACTAGTTGAACATGCCCATGTTGTGCATGTGGGTCAACTATTCCTAAGTTGAAAATGAAAAATAAAAAGGTTAGAAATTATTATTTTGTATTTAGCAATTTAGTTATAACAGCGAGTTAAATATTTAAAAAGTTGTAATGAAAAAAAAGATCATTTGAGAATAAATAGTGTTTCCGCCTTAACATTTCGCCTTGGAAGTATTAAAAGAAAATAAGAATTTTTAACACAGGTTTTACCTACTTCATCAAGTTTTTTTCAAATTGACCGGTAAAGGTTTCGTGCACAACATCAAATCCTAAAATTAAGGCATTGCCCCATCAAACACTTTACTACTAAAACAAACATCATGCACTAACATTGGGTTTAAGATTTGAAGTTGTATTGGATTTGGATAAAATATAGTATAAAATTATATTGAAATTTGTTCAAATTTACTAATATCTAAATTTAACTTCTTAAATCCATGCTCCCAAACACTATCTGAATGTAGGTACATTGTTCAATCTATTATTATTATTATTATTATTATTATTATTATTATTATTATGTTTTTAAAAATTTTCATGGAAAACTTATCTAATTAGAATATAGGATCTTTGGTACTATGCACATAGCGTCTCAAGAAATTTACTTACTTTCTAGGATAAAGTTTTTAAATTAGTTATTTTCTTTGATTTATAAAAAGTTATTCTAATACCAAGCAGTGCACTTAAAGAGTAAGTTCGAATAAAGATGAAAGGTTTTTCAATCTTTTTTCTAAATTTATTCTAGGTTATGGTTCTAAAAATTAGTTATTTTCTTTGATTTATAAAAAGTTATTCTAATACCAAGCAGTGCACTTAAAGAGTAAGTTCGAATAAAGATGAAAGGTTTTTCAATCTTTTTTCTAAATTTATTCTAGGTTATGGTTCTAAAAATTAGTCTTACGACCAATCCAAAGTCGTAAGTTAATCGGACTAATCAATTATATATATATATATATATATATATATATATATATATTCATAAAGTAAACTAATTAAACATATTTTATACTATTCATTAAAGCATAGATGTGTAAAATTAATTATTGAACATATTACACACACACACACACACACACACACACACACATATATATATATATATATATATATATTATTTTTATTTTTATATTAACATTATTTTTTTTTCTTATTTTTTTTAGTTTCCAAAAATAATCACAAAGGTCAATTATGCATCCATAGCCTCTTCTAACAAAAATTCTTTCTTATTTTTGAAAATTCAAAAAGAAAGAAAGACATTAAAAGATAAACCCTACTATTTAAAATGAAAAATCATATTTATTGAATGCATTACATCATAAATGCTTTGTACATAGAGCACAAGGTGTTGATTTAGAAACATCCATATGAGAAGCCATGGCAAAGTCATTGAGATATGTCTGATAGGTTTGAAAGGCCTTAAACTGTGCCACCACGACCTCCTTTGAGCTCACCATAACCTGCTTATCCTTGGCTAGCTCCTCCTTGATCTTGAAAAGCTTTACCTTTACCTTAGAGAGCTCCTCCCTAAGTGTCGAAGATGCAACCTCTTCCTAGCCTCTAGATTATCTACTAATGGGTGGCCACACCCTTCCAAACGACACTATTTATATGAACATTTTCATCCCTTACGAAGGCGTAAGGGAGTACGTTGATTGGTTAACAACTCAAAACCTATTAACTAAAAGTTTATTAAAAATCCGAATTATTGAAAAGAGTGATTGAATGCTATTTTAATTTTCAATTCAAAGGTCAACTATAGGACTTGCACATTCATATACAGGGTTGCTGAATATTGTAAAACATATATTGATTACTTGTATTGTGTTTGTTTGATTTGAACAGTTAATCAATTGGTTGTGTATGTTGTGATTGTGGATTGAATAGAAGAAGTAAATTTTTATGTGGATTGTCTAATCAATAAGAATATAATAATTGTAAAAAGTCAAGAACTCATAAAAAGACTCTAAAGAAATTTAAATAACCCAATTCAACCCCCTATTGGGACTACACCTTATGTTTCAATTGGTATCAGAGCGCAATTATAGAAAATCCTAACAAGTAACTATATAAAGATCTAGATGACACAAATAGGAGTAGCTCTCTTTGGTGAGGGTCAATCCTCAACTAGACCGCCCATTTTTTGTGGACTCAATTACACCTTTTGGAAGCAAAGAATGAAAATCTGCCTTCAAACAATGGATTGGAAGGCATGGAATGTTGTCACAAATGAAAATATGATCCCTACTAAACTAGTAGATGGAAAAGAAGTACCTAAAGAAAAAAAAGAACTAATCGAATCATATTACAAAATGCTGCAAATTAACTCAAGTGCAATAAACACCCTATATTGTGCACTTGATGCAAATGAATTTAATAGAGTAATGACGTGCAAATGAATTCATGTGATGAATCATGTAATGATTCATGTGAAAGTATGCCCTCTTATAAAGAACTTCAAGCTGAATTATTCTCTCTTCATAATAAGTTCATTAAGATCTCAAAAAGGAACATAAGCTTGAAACAACAAAACGAAACACTTAGAAATCAACTTGAATCTTCAAAAATTGTTGAAAAAGAAAAGGACCTAAAGATTGATGAGCTTGAGAAGAAAGTAGATAACATGTCTCAGAAATTAGCAAAGTCTCAAGTGAATGAAGATGACAAGAAAGAACTAGAAATAGTTGACCTTAAAAACCAAATTCAGATAAGGAAAAGGTTATTTATAACTTTACCAGAGGTAAAGAAAACTTTGAAAAAATGGTAGGACAATAAAGGATGTCTAACAATAAAAAAGGAATTGGTTACAATGGAACACCAAACAAAAGAAAGAAAAACTTGTTTATGAGATATTTTGTAAATCAATCTAAACACTATGCAAGTACTTCATCGACAAACATTTATGAGCATACTACTTGCTACATGTGTAAAAATAAAGGACATATAATGCTTAATTGTACATTCAAGAAAAAGTACATCAAAGTGAAAAATGAATGGAAGATAAACACAAAAACTATACAAGACTTAAAGAGAGTTAAGAAAGTTTGGGTTCCAAAAGTAACCACATGAATCCTCTCTTGTAGGTTTGCTTTAGGTCCACTCTGTCTAAAGAAAAATGGTACTTGGACAATGGATGTTCAAGACATATGACGAGAGATAAATCAAAGTTCACTTCTCTCACTCAAAATGATGGAGGATATGTATCCTTCAGTGACAATGCAAAAGGCAAGATCATTGGAATTGGTAAAATAGGTAAAGATTCCCCGCTCACTATTGATAATGTTTTGCTAGTGGACGATCTAAAGCATAATCTATTAAGTATTAGTCAACTTAGTGACAAAGGATTTGAAATAATCTTTAAGAAAGACAAATGCATAATAAAGAATTCTAAGGATTATAAGATATTATTCACTACACATAGAATGGATAATGTGTATTGCATAAACCTTGATAGCCTGATCGCTTAAGATATAACTTGCTTAGCAGCCATGAATGAAAATAGTTGGTTTTGGCATAGAAGATTAGGACATGCCAGCATGGATCTCATATCTAAACTCTCCAAAAAGAATTTAGTTAAAGGCTTGCCTAATACCAAGTTTATCAAAGATAAAATTTATGATGCCTGTCAACTAGGAAAACAAATCAAGACAAGCTTCAAAAGGAAGAAACATATATCAACTAGTAGACCCGTAGAACTCATACACTTAAACTTGTTTGGCCCTACTAGAACTCAAAGCTTAGAAGGAAAAAAATACGCCTTCGTAATTGTTGACAATTACTCTAGATACACATGGGTATTATTTTTAGCTAACAAAGATGAAGCTTGTAATTTGTTAATCACTCTATGCAAGAAGTTTCAAAATGAGAAAGGGTGCAATGTTTCAAACCTAAAAAGTGACCTAGGAAGAGAATTTAAGAATCAAGATGTTGAAAATTTTTTCAATGATCATGGCATAAGTCACAACTTTTCAGTACCTAGAACCCCACAACAAAATGGAGTTATGAAGAGAAAAAATAGAACTCTTCAAGAAATGGAAAGAACTATGCTTAATGAAAATAACTTACCTAAGTATTTTTGGGCCGAAATTGTAAATACAGCTTGCTATGTAATTAATAAGGTTTCTATTAGATCAAGTTTAAGTAAGACACCTTACGAATTATGGAAAAGAAGAAGACCTAACATAACTTACTTTCATATTTTTGAGTGTAAGTGTTTTGTTCTCAATAACAAAGATAACTTAGGAAAATTTGATGCTAAATCGGATGAAGGAATTTTCCTAAGATACTTTACAAATAGCAAGGCCTATAAGATCTATAACAAAAACACTCACCATAATTGAATCAATTCACGTAGACTTTGATGAATCAAATCCTTTTTCAAAAGAAGTCAAAAATGAAGAAAATGATGATATTTTCAAAAAGGAGAATGAGATAGAAATCAAGGAAGAAAAGGAAGTAAATGAAGAAAACCCAAAAGATGAACCTATAGAAAATCCAAAATTACCAAGAGAATGGAAGTATATAAAAGATCACCCTCAAGATCAAATTATAGGTGAACCATCTATAGGTGTAACTACTAGATCTTCTTTAAAGAATCTATGCAATCACTATGCATTACTATCTCAAGATGAACCTAAAGATGTTGAAGAGGCCCTTAAAGATGACTCTTGGATAATTGCTATGTAAGAAGAATTAAACCAATTTGAAAGAAGTAAAGTATGACAATTAGTACCCAAACCTAAAAATCATTCGATCATAGGAACTAAATGGGTATTTAGAAATAAAAAGGATGAAAATGGTGTAGTAATCAGAAACAAAGCTAGACTTGTAGTTAAAGAGTATAACCAAGAAGAAGGGATAGACTATCATGAAACCTTTGCCCCTGTAGCTAGAATGGAAGCTATAAGAATGTTGTTAGCTTATGCTTCCTACAAAGAATTTAAGTTATACCAAATAGATGTCAAAAGTGCATTCTTAAATGGGTATATTAATGAAGAGGTATATGTTGAACAACCCCCCGGATTCGAAGATATAGAAAATCCTGATTATGTGTTTAAACTAACTAAGACTTTATATGGGTTAAAGCAAGCCCCTAGGGCTTGGTATGAAAGACTTAGTGGATTTTTAATAGAAAAGGGGTTTTCAAGAGGAAAACTTGATAGTACCTTGTTCATTAAAATTAAGAAAGATGACATACTTTTAATTCAAATCTACGTAGATGATATAATATTTGGTGCCACTAATGAACATCTATGTAAAGAATTTGCAAAATGTATGCAAAAAAAAATTGAAATGAGCATGATAGGAGAATTAAACTATTTTGTTGGACTACAAATTAAACAAGCCAAGCATGGGACTTTCTTAAGTCAATCAAAATAATGAGAGAAATGACACAAAAATTTGGTATGGAAAATAGTAAACCCATTGGAACACCTATGAGTACCTCCATCAGCCTAGACAAAGATGAAAAAGGAAAACCTGTAGACACAAAGTATTATAAAGGTATGATTAGAAGTCTACTATGTCTATCAGCAAGTAGACCTGACATAATGTTTAGTGTGTGTATATGTACACGTTTTCAATCAGAACCTAAGGAATCACACCTAATAGCTGTTAAGAGAATCCTAAGATACTTAATAGGCACCATAGACTTAGGACTATGGCATCCTAAGGACATTGGATTTGAAATGATAAGTTATTCAGATGCAAACCATGCAGGGTGTAAAGTAGATAGAAAAGTACAAGGAATATATGCCACTTCTTAGGAAGATCTTTAGTCTCTTGGTTCTCTAAGAAACAAAATTTTGTGACTTTGTCAACTGCTGAGGCTGAATATGTAGCATTCGGGAGTTATTGTGCACAAACATTGTATATGAAACAACAATTAAGAGATTTCAATTTGAAATACACTACTATACCAATTAAGTGTGATAATACGAGTGCGATAAACATATCTAAAAATCCTATTTCACACTCAAGAATCAAACACATTGACATAAAACATCACTTCCTAAGGGATCATATTCAAAAATAAGACATCATTCTAGAATTTATCAATACAAATGATCAATGGGCTGATATCCTCACTAAATCTGTCTCAAAAGATAGATTCATAACCATTAGAAGAGAGTTTGGTCTACTACATAGTAGAAAAACTAAGTGAAAGGACAAAACTTAGAGAAAAAGCTATAGTCAGCCGGCTGACTGAAGTGGTTTTCCTGAAATAGAGGCCAATCAGCCAACTGACTCTGAAGTCAGCCGACTGACTGAATTATTCTTCCTAGATTAGAGAGCAGTCAGCCAACTTAATCTGAGGTCAGCCGACTGACTGACGAAAAAACCCTAAGCTTATTTATAAAACCCGAGCCATTTGAGTGGTCAGTCAACTGACGTAGGGTTTGTCTCTTCGTGTCCTCTCAATTTTTTTTTGCGTGTACTTTGATATGTTGTATGACAAAACACTTAACTTAGTTGTTTTGCTTGTTCCCCCCCCCCCCTAAATTTTTTGAATGATGACCAAAGGGGGAGAGGTTGTGAAAAGCAAAGATGGAATATAATGTGTATGGAATGGAATATTAATGATGTGTATGGAATATGGAATATTTATATGATAATGTGTATGGAATATGAAATATTTATGATGAACATGTTAAACAATGTTGAGCATATTGTTATCTTTGATTTTGAGCATACTGAACATTTCCATATGCTATACATAGTTGATGTTATATGTTAAAGAACACTTATAGTAAGGGGGAACCTTTTCATAGGAACCCTCATCTTTGCTCCTTGTTTGTCATCATAAAAAATGGGGAGATTGTTGACCTAACTTGCTTTTTTAATCTTATTTTAATAATAACAAATGAAAGATGTTTTAACATATGTTGTTGAGTGACTTTATTTTAGGTCTAAGTAAAAGGACACTCATGATTAATCGTGAAAGTAAGCTGGAAATCAAAGTCAATCAAGTGAAAGCTTCTCAGTATATTGAAGTAATGAATGACAAATGAAGAGCTTAAAGACTAAGCAGGTCTCGAAGTAAATGCTGAACCTTAAGAGGCTGCAAGACTTAGTGATTAAGGAAATCATGTTTAGAAGGATATTTGTAAGTACTTCAAGTCATTGCTATTTAGATATGTGAAACTCCTTAAGATACAAAGACCTAGAGACCAGAACTTGAAAAACTCCTGAAAATGTTTTTGAAAAATTGTATTTGAGTTTTTCAAGTAAATTAGATTTTAAAAATCAAAATTAAAAAAAATATTTGAGAAGAGAGGACTGTCTAGCCGACTGACCATTTTTAATGTGGTTCAATCAGCCGACTGACCCAAGTTATATTTTGAAAACCTGTCCAGCAGACTGACCTTTCTGA
The DNA here is from genome assembly GCF_029873635.1 of Malania oleifera. Taxonomy (NCBI): domain Eukaryota; kingdom Viridiplantae; phylum Streptophyta; class Magnoliopsida; order Santalales; family Ximeniaceae; genus Malania; species Malania oleifera. Next base: position 22,129,379 of record NC_080422.1, read on the forward strand.
ACTAGAATTAGTTAGCTGACTGACATCCTTGTCTGCTCACCCGACTGACCATTTTGAACATGGTTCAGTCAGCCAACTGATATTTTCTTGAAATAAATTTTTGGCAGATAGAATGTCCTCAGTCACCTATCTAGCCGATTGACCAATACAAATGTTGACTTAGTCTAATGAGTCAGCCAACTGACTCTACGGAGATCTTGAATTTCAAACTATACGGTAGTTGATGTGTTGAGTTGGAAGCTAGAGCATGCGTCAGTATCTACAGTAGTAGATCGGCATCATATCAGACGGGATCTAGAAAGTCTTCGTGTGGAGTTGGTGGATGGTAATCATCAGGCTTTCATTGCTAGCTTGGTGATCCAACCGACATTATTTGAGAGGATCAAAGCCGCACAGGCCAATGATGCGGAGTTAGTCGAGGTTGTAGAGAAAGTGCAGTAAGAGTTGGCTACAGACTTTAACATCTTTAAGGGTGGTGTGTTAAGGTTTGGGACCAGGCTGTGTGTTCCAAATGACGGAGGAATAAAAACGATGATCTTGGAGGAGGCACATTGTTATTTATATACAATACATCCAGGTAGTACGAAGATGTATTGGGATTTGCCCGAGTCCTTCTGGTGGAGTAGTATGAAGCGGGAGATTGCTCGATTTGTGGAGCAATATCTGATGTGTCTACAGGTAAAGGCTGACTATCAAAGGCCAGCAAGGCTATTGCAGCCATTGAGTATCCTAGAGTGGAAATGGGAGCACATCTCCATGGACTTCATTATCTAGTTACCATTAGCACTACATAGGCAGAATACCATTTGGGTAATCGTGGACAGGTTGACTAAATCTGCTCACTTTGTACTGATGAAGGTTAGCTATTCTTTGAGTAGGCTAGCAGAGTTATACATGTAGGAGATAGTTAGAATGCATGGGGTACTGGTGACCATTGTTTCATATTGAGACCCGAGGTTTACTTCTCGATTTTGGAAGAGTTTACAGGAAGCACTGGGGACGAAGCTTACTTTCACTACAACATTCCACCCCTAGTCCAATGGACAATTAGAAAAAATGATACAAATTTTGGAGGATATGTTACGGGCTTGTGTATTAGGCTTTGGTGGTAGTTGGATTTAGTTTCTACCATTAGTGGAGTTTGCCTATAACAACAGCTTCCAGGCTAGTATCGAGATGACATCGTTCGAGGCATTGTATAGTCGGAGGTGTCGGTCTCCTTTGTATTGTGATGAGGTAGGTGAACGACAAATATTGGGTCCTGAACTCGTACAACAGGCTTTTGAGAAGGTTGGTTTGATCAGGGATAGGATTAAATCAACTCACAGCCTGCAGAAGAGTTACACGGATGTTTGCCGTTGTGAGTTGGAATTCGAGGTTGGGGGTAAGATATTTCTAAGAATCACTCCGATCAAAGGGGTGATGAGATTTGAGAAGAAAGGCAAGCTGAACTTGAGGTATATCGGACCATTCGAGGTACTGGAGCAAGCGGGTCCAGTAGCCTACAGGATTGCACTATCCCCTGCACTCTCGAGGATCCATGATGTATTTCACGTATCCACGTTAAGGAGATACATGCTGGATCCGTCGCATGTGATTAGTTATGAGTCCTTAGAGATTGGGGATGCTTTGGCACATGAGGAGATGTTTAGATTCTAGATCGTAAAGTTCAAAAGTTGCGTATCAAAGAGATACCGTTAGTGAAGGTGCTGTGGTATAATTATGCGGTTGAGGAAGCTTCTTGGGAGTTAGAGACGGAAATACGCCATAAATATTCGCAGTTGTTCTGAGTAGTAGTTTTGATAGTAGAGTCAGTATGGGTATGTATGTATGTATATAATACTCTATTATCATAGTAGTATTGTGTGGTTAGTCTCTGGGAGAGTATATGATATTGTGAGCTCCCCAGACAGTGTATGTATGTAACCACGGTATTCCTTTGCCATAAGTGAGGGTATGTATGTATTTGGGACGGGACTACTATGTGGGTGATCACCGGCTCTTCCTAAGAGTCAGGTATGCATATGGGTATGTAGATGACTAGGTAAATGAGAGATTGCAAATTTTGAGGATGAAATTTTTGTAATGAGGGAAGGTTAAGAACTCGACTTGAGGTATGTAGATTGAATAAATGAAAAAGGGTAAAAAGATAAATTTTGCAGGCTTCATCGACGAAGCCATTGTTTTCATCAATGAAGGTCTGCATAATCTTCGCCGCCAAAATTCAGAGTCTCGTCGACGAAGAGATGCCGAATGTGTTGTAAAATATCGGAATATGGTTCATCGCCGAAGGAGCCGGTTCGTCGATGAAATGTATGGATGATTTGTTGATGAAGGCCCCATCTCATCGACGAGGTTAGTCGGGTCAAAGGGGCTATAACTATTCTATTTCATTGCTTCATGGCTAAGTAAGCTAAATATCTCTCTCTCTCTCTCTCTCTCTCTCTCTCTCTCTCTCTTCGATTCTTCGTTGTTCGTCACTTGATTCGATGATCCGACATTACCACGTAGATTAGAAGGAGAAGCTCTACATTTTTAGCAAATCAGAAAGTCGTTTCGAAGATTTTCGGGTTTTGACCCAAAACCGAGGTAAGGGTCCGATTTCAGTTTCATTTTGGAATAGATGTAGTAGTACGAATTGTAGTGAAGTATAGTTCTTGGATGTTTAGGTTTTGGTGTCTCGATTTGTAGTGTTGGAGCCGTAGAGTTCATACTTTGATATTCGGGAAAAAGGTACGGGATTCTATTTATATTAGTTTATTTTTGAAATTGAGATTAGTAAACCTGTAGTTTACGATCGTATGTATGTTTTGGTTACTTATTTGGGAAAATCTATCGGATAAAAATGTGAGATTTTCGGTTATAGTTTTTGGGAAAATTTAGGGTTTCAGGTAACATCTCTATTTTATTAGAGAAATCGTATGTTGTATTAAAATTGTAGTATTGAGATGATCGTACCCATATTTGTATTAAACTGTATTCTTTAACTGAAAACAATAGGATTTGTTGTATACCAAATAAGTGTGGAATGAACTGTTGTATGTAAAATGTTTCAGGTTTTTTAAAAACAGTTAGGGGCGGCTAATTACTATACGCTGATGAGTATAGGGACATGAGTTCCAAAATTATTTCAGGTTTTGTAAATCAGCTAGAGGGGCTAATTACCATACACTGAATTAGTTAGGGGCGGCTAATTATTATATGCTAACGCCATGTCTCGGCTAATTACTGTGGGCGAGAATGTCCGACTCTATACCCAAGGGTGTGAAATATCGCTTGTTTGTTCTGGCTGGTCACCGATGGGTGTGAGCTACACCGTACTGGCAACGATATCACTGTGAGACTTCGGTTATTGCAGGGTATTGGGTGCTTGAGTGCGATGACAGTGATCGTATGTTTGGTATCTTATGTAATGGAGCAAATTTGTGAAAATACTGTAACTGTATTGTGTTATCCTTTATGTTGAAATAACACTTGTATGTCACACGCTGATATAACATGCTTTCTTCCTTATGGAGAGGTATTTCATCCCGAATATACAAATATTTTTCAAGTCCTTCGAGTAGCCGAAACTCGCATCCTAGCGTTCGGAAGCGTGGGTGTCAGCTAACTACGTTTACTACCTGAGTAGGTATGAGTTTTGTAACCGAGATGTCAGTGTTGAGTTTTGTAGACACCCGAAGTATGTAATGTATTTTGGGATGTATATTTCCAGTTATGTATAGACTCTGGTATGGTATGATGTATGTATAGAAAGAACACTTCCGCTGCGTATTTGATGATTATGGATATGTATGTGAATGTGTATAGGGTGTGCGGGTATCCCACGGGGTCAGATCCTCATTTAGTGTAGTATCATGTATGTTTTAATTGATATAGAGACAAGTTAGGTTACTAAAATCACACCTGGGACCTGTTTGTGGGTTCGAGGCACGATAAGATTACATTTACTACAGGGCATACAAATATACACAAGACTACATACAACCAATTTGAGAATTTTCAAAAGAATTACATAGCATATTTTGATTGAATATTTTGTTGATTGGGTTGGTTGATTGGTTTGATTGATTGTGTGGTTGTGGATTGAATAAAAGAACATTAAATTTTGTATGATCGTTAAATCAATAAGAAGTCAAAAAATCTTTGAAAGAATTCATAAAAAGATTTAAAAGAAATTTTAATAACCCAATCCACTCCCCTCTTAGGACTACACTTTCGTTTTCAGGTTGGAATATTCCAACTATTTACAAAGCATTTATGATGTAATGCATTCAATAAATATTATCTTTTCATTTTAAATATGATTTATCTTTTAATGTCTTTCTTTCTTTTCGACTTTCAAAAGAAGAAAGAATTTTTGTTAGAATAGGGGATGAATGCATAATGGACCTTTGTGATTAATATGTGTGTGTGTGTATAATATGTTCAATAATTAATTTTACACATCTATGATTTAATGAATAGTATAAAATATGTTTAATTAGTTTACTTTATGTATATAACTATATATAAAATGTATATAATTGGCTAGTACAATCGATTTTTGACTTTAGATTGGTCATAAGACTAATTTTTAAAACCATACAACGAAACTAGAATAAATTTAGAAAAAGATTGGCATCTTTATTTAAACTAACTCTTAAAATGCACTGCTTAGTAGTGGAATAATTTTTTATAAATCAAAGAAAATAACTAATTTAAAAACTTCATCCTAGAAAGCAAGTAAATTCCTCGAGAGGCTATGTGCAAAGTACCAAAGATCCTATATTCTAACTAGATGAGTTTTCCACGAAAGGCATCATTGTCAATTGTCAAAATAGGTAGAACAGGAGTTAAGTAGAAAAATCTCGGAGTTTCTTCCCCTCCCCTGGAATTGAAAATGAGTGCGGATGTGAAAGGCTCCTTTATGTGATAATCGAGACAGCAGTATGCCCTACATCTCCGCCATTTATGCGCCATCTTACCGTCTCCAAAGGTTTGTTGGCGGGACTATCTTCAATTTTCTCATGATACATGGAAAGTCCTCACTCCTCAACTGAAAGTGCATTACTTTTAGTGGGTCTTCGTTTTTAAATGCCATGGCGCGGCACACAATCACCTACTGCGGAATTAAGTCTTCCAGCTTTTCCAATCTCTTTCCTATCCCACAACCCACCATGGGAAAAAGATCTTCTTGTTCGTATCGCTTTTCCAGTCTTGTTGTCGCAGCGGTTCAAGTGTTTTTGTTGGGGAATCCGACGAGTGCAGAGCATTTGGGGGTTCTAAACCAACCCAGTGCCGAAAGGGTAGTCTATGTCCGGGATTATGGCGCCAAAGGAGATGGTGTCAATGATGATACTCAGGTATACAGCTAAAAACTGGTTTCTTTTCCAGCTCTGTTTTTCTCTTTTTGTATGTGTGAGCTGCCATATCATGTTTGTTTCTTGTCATGGGGTTTATGTCGTGGTCAATTTTTTTCCAGTGTCTGCCCATATTTGTATAAGCTTGCATAAATTGTGATTGTTTGTGAAATTTACTGGAAAAATGATTTTTCAACAAAATTTTAGGGAAATACTATTTTCTGGGATTTTGTTAACATGCGTTTGAAAGTTCAACATGGTTTGCGGGTGGGGGGTTTGCGGAATATGCTCTCGCAAGCTGCCGAGCGAGGGGATATAATAATGACGAGGGATATGGTTGAATGACTGAGGAGATTTGAATGTTCTATTTCTATTATTTTTTTTCTTGTAAGTATAGTGTCTGGTGTAAATTGTTCTTGTCTTGGTTTTGCCATTCGGATAATTTTTGTTAAAGAGAAATAATGGGGAGGTGTCGATATTTGGAACTTACGGATGGGTCAAATGGTCCCTTTTAATGCCTTTGTTTGGACACTGAGAAAGTAGACTAAAAGGAGAGCAAGAATTTTGAAATATTATAGCGTTGTCTGTGCGAGTATATATCTATATAAGTATATATTGGGAAAGGAGCTTGGACACAATGTTTTTTTTTTTTGTTTATTTCCTGAGCAATCATTTGTAAAGCTGGGGTTTCGAATTAAGGTCTGTTATTTAAATGGGTGTTCCAAAATTAAATATTAACTGGCTAATGACCTGTTGGTTGACATGTAAAGTCTTGGTACATTATTTAATAGTAAGTGAGACAGTTGTGAGAAACCAGCTATTATATAAATATCCCCATCTATGTGCTCTGAGATCGCACTCAGAAGCGATCCTTCATCTTCTCATGTTATGCTTTTTTTTCATGTTTTTTAGGCTTTCAAGGATGCTTGGAAAGCAGCTTGTTCTTCCTCCTTGGATACAAGCATGGTAATCCAGGCTGATGACGCTCATCTGGTCCAACCAATTGATTTTGCTGGACCTTGTCTGTCCAGGGTGACTTTCAGGGTATGCACTCTAGAGTTATGAATCAGCTTTTGCAGTTTTATGATTTAATCATAATGCATCTTCTGTTCTTTGGTAGTCTATATTAGTCGATTGTGAAATTATCACCAGAAAATGGAAATTCTCAATTTACTTATTATTATAGTTGCATGTTTAATAGCTATCTGGTGCTATTGTTGCACCCCAAAGTCCCAAATCCTGGGAAGGTTTGGATTCCCTGAAATGGCTCTATTTCCAAGATGTGAAGAACCTCACTCTAGAAGGGAGTGGAGCGGTTGATGGAAGGGGACAGATATGGTGGGAGCAAGTTCGGTCCTGCAAGATCCACAACACATCTGTACTATTGGCTTGCTTACCTATCAATTTATCGTCTAGAGATTATCTTTACCTGCTTCTGATATTTTACACTAGCTTTAATATCTTTTAATTTTATTTTTGTTTTCTGTTTTTCCAGATTTGTGTACATCCTCCAATGGTTAGAACTGCTTTATTCTTGAAACAACAGTATCTTTTTTTTTTAATCCTTTCCCACTGCAAGCTTTATGATTTTATTTTCCTTGGGGCAATTATACTGCAGGCCATGATTTTTGATAATTGTGAGAACTTGAACGTCAGCAACCTTGTGCTGAGGAATAGTCAACAAATGCACATGGCATTCTACAAGTGTGTTCATGTTTACGCATCCCATATTAAAGTGTTTGCACCTGATGATAGCCCTAACACCGATGCTATCCATGTCAATGCATCTATACATGTTCAAATCTGGGACAGCGTCCTTAAAACAGGTTGATTCACCTATAAACTCTTACCTTCCCATGCTTGATCTTTCTGTTTCTGAGAGCATACATGTTGAATCTTTAACCACTAAGCCCATAAAGCGTGACACTTTTGAAATTGTGTCTGAATATGATTTAAGACTCTGTGACTGATTGCGCTGAAGTTTGAAGAACTAAGGAGATCACAAATTAGGTTTTTCTCTATCACATTTGTCATTGTTACCCAATTGTGTGCATGTGTGCATCTTTGTTCAAGAATATTGGTAGAACTTTGTAAGCAAGAGACAAAATGTTTTAGGCATCAAAGTATTTAGGTGATTGAGAGAGGAAGAAATATTTGACCTATGCTTTTGCAAGAAGACAAAATGCCATGCTTAAAGTATTTTGTGCTTCCAATCCCCAAGTAATGCTTTTAAAATTTAAAAAAAAGAAAAGAAAACTGTTAGATTTGAGAAGTGTAAGGGCACCAATGAATCAGATTTTTTTGCATGGTGCACTTTGTTGAAAGTTCTGTGATTCTTGTTCCGTTGACCACGGGTTCCACTCTCAACTTTCTTGTCACATGGCATCCAAAGTACTGCTCCTTGTTTCGCACAATGCATTAAAACCATTAAAATACTTATGTATTTTCAAATGCTTTGCATATTCTACATTTTTTTACAGTTTTTTTAGTAGATGAAGTCAAACTTAATATATTCACCTGTACATTATGATATGTGGACAATTGTAAACCCATAATTTGAATGTAGGAAATAATTTGTAGTGAAAGATGAATTGCACAGCAGAATAAATTGATTTTACAACGCAACACTCAAAGGTGAAATATACGGAACAACAATCACGCCAATTATAATGAAAGCAATAACAATAGGACAAGGAATTACGTGGTTTGGTAGTGTCTACATCCACAGGAGCAAACGACAGTGTTTTTCACTATATTCTTGTCCAAAGACTTGAACATTACAGAGTTGTAACATATACAATATATATATATAATCCTCCCAAAAGTTTTCCCCCGAAACCCAACCTATCCAACGTCCCAAAATTCAAAATTCAAAAATCAGCACTGAGAAATTGAGCCAAACCGTCGACGGTTTCAGACATACTGTCAACGATAAAATACTGAGAGTAAACATTCGCAGAAATAGACTCAGAACTGGTGATTGTTTCACTGAATTGGGCCAAACCATCGTCAGTTACAGGGAAACCGTCGACAGTTTCCTCTAGCAAGCATCAACTGTTGTTTTCTTCCATATTTTCTCATTGTATATGCATTTCATTCAATATATGAGTCACATATCACAACAATCTCCACCTTGGCGAAATATGCACCCCTTAAGAGAAAATTAAAAACATAAACCTGTTGCTTGACTTGGGATAAAAATTCGTATAGGTTGGGACCGCCTCATGTCTAGCAATTGGAGACAAAAACCAAGTCCAAGCAAAGCTTGAACTTGTCCGTTGCAGCTTCGGCTTCTGCCAAAAATCCCTACTCAGTTGTAGATATAATAATCGGAGATTGTACCTTAAACTTCCAACAAACAGGTCTTCCCACAGCAGTAAACACATACCTTGTTGTAAACCTTCTGTCATCAAAGCCTTCTGCATAGTTTCTATCAACAAATCTCATAACTGATGGATCACTTTGTTGTTTGCCGAAAAACCTCATTGCACCAGCATAGGGGACCTTTGATATATCTCGAACATCACCGTCCGTCCTTGGGTACTCAGCGGTAGATAATCTATATTGATTCTCCACAAAACCATCCTGAAACAACCACAATCTCCCTCCAGTTCTGTCCACAAAGTCACCCTGAGATAACCCTAATCTCCCTATGACTTTGTCCTTGCAAATCTCAAAACCAAGATTCTCCTTGGCCGTACCCAAAATCTTCATGTCAAAACATTTTCTCAACAGAGTTCCCAACTGATTAGACTCAGTCAAAGCCTTCCCAACAAATAACATGTTATCGACAAACAACAGAAACATCACTCCTTTGAATCCTATCACCCTTCTCCATCCTGGAAGTTCTACCAACTCACACATCTGATTCATATGCAGTAACTCCATCTCCTCTACCATAGCACTCATCCATCTACCTTTTGTCATACACCACATCTTGAAAAATAGTAGGAACCTTGCTGGTAGAAATGAATGCATAAAACACCAGAACATCAAATTTATACTTGAGTTGTGGCCTGATAGTGCATCTGAGTCCACTGTTATCTTGCTAGTATCTCGAGTTATAACTTTTGCATTATGAACAATGTCATCTCTATCCTAAGTCTGTAACTTCACCTGCATCACATGTTTATTATTGCTGCAGTTTTCTGACCTCTATTTTTCTTCCTTTACCTGAGTACGCTACACCATGATTTTCACACCAAAAACCATGTCTTCATTAATCGTCACCTTGTTTGTCATTGGATCACCCAACTTGAACTCACATTTCTTATACCCCAAAAATATGTACCGTTTGGATATTACACCAAGCTTAGATCTCACCTCACTAGAAACGTGCATGGCTGGACATTCGAATACTCTCACACTGGAGTGGTCTACCGCATAACCTGTCCAAAACTCTTCTACAACTCTCCCATCTAGTGATACCCTTAGTGATCGGTTAAACGAGAAATGCATCATACTCACTGACTTCACCAAGAAGTTCTTTACAGACACTGCATACAACTCGCCATGCTGCTCACAAAAATCCTTGAACAAAACCAGCATACTCAATACCAATGTTTGACTTGAGGATCTCTCTCCCGATCTGGTTTTTCACCTTAGCCACAAGTTAAACCTGGCAAACATTTCTGACTTGTGCCGCATGAGATATACCAAGACCTTTCGTGATAAACCCACGAAATACATATGTTCACCCCGTGATGCTATCCTCATCAGCCTCCAAACATTTGAATACATGTAGTTAAGAATACCCTTCATCTTATCTGTTCTTGTTTTACACAAAACAATATTACCGGACTCAGAATCTATAGCTGGAGTTCACCTACAACCGTGGTACCCTGCAATGCATAAATATTTCCCGCTAACTTCTATCCCTTCATCACCATCAAGTCTCCTTCACACACCTTTATTATCCCACTTTCAGCTTTGTAACTATACCCATTACAATCTAAAGTGCCTAATGAAATCACATTCTTCCATAGATGTGCTACATGCCTTACATCACATAAAGTTCTCACAACACCATCATACATTAATTCTGATATTTCCTATTCCAATTATTTTGCATACAACTAGGGGTGAGCATAATTCGGTGAAAACCGAATTAATCGGCCGAAATTGGCCAGTTCGGTTCGGGTAAAAAACCCGGTTCGGTTGGTTCGGTTAGAATTCTACAAACTTTTGGTTAATCGGTTTTGATTCGGTTAACGGTAAAAAAAATATCGGTTAATCGATTAACCGAATTACTAATTAATTACATTTTTAATATAATTTATAATAGGGTCGGGCAGTGAACGGCAGTCGGGCTTGGGGTCTGGGGGGAAAAAAGACTTCGTTCACAGTGGGGGATTGGGGATTAGAGTTAGGGCTAGCCGGCTAGGTTTCTCACCTTCTCTGTGCTTTGCCGATTTGCCCCACAAGCCGCGGCTCGCAACTCTCCATCGGACCACCTCTCGGAGTCGGCAAATCCCCTCTAGCCTCTTCGAGTCTTTGGCAGCTCGGCTCTCCAGAGTCCAGCCTCTCGGCCCTCAGCGTCTCAACCACCAGCTTGCCGTGCAAAACAGGATTTGCACTTCTGGATTTGCACTTCTATTATCTGCATTTTTTGGGTTCGCATTTATCGACATTTTTGCTGCTTTATTTTTAATTTTTGGTAGAAATTATTAGAAGGTTAAGAATGGAAAATATGTTTTGTCTTTGAAGTTGATTTTGCATTTAGGATAAGTATTTCAGTTTCAGTGTAAATAGTTACGACCTTCAGATTATTCAACAAATTTGGTTTTGTGTGTATTAACGAAGTTAATTAAGCTGGATTTGGTTTTTTAAATTTTTTTATAATAATCAATTTTAAATAATTTCGGTTAAAATCGGTTAACCAAATTACCCATTCGGGTAATTCGGTCGGGTTCGGTTCGGTTTCCTCCTCCAATTCAGTCGGTTCGGTTAATGGTATTATTTAATCGAATTTTTCGGTTAATTCGGTTAATTACCTGAATTTGGCCAAACCGACCATTTGCTCACCCCTATATACAACATCATTTCCCATTAGAACATAACCAAAATTAACTGGTTTGTAGGTGTTGAACTAATTTCTATTTGGTGTCATGTGATAAGAACATTCGGAATCTAGGATCCAAGAATCTGTGAGGCGTTTTGAACCCGATGAAACAAATAGCATATCACCATCACTGCTCCTTGAGTTTCCTTCCACTACATTTGCTGATTTGGATAAACTCTATTGATTTTCAGCATTCCCCTCCTTTCACTCCGGACACTCTGATTTTATATGGTCAATTTTCCCGTATTTAAAACACCTTATGTCCTTCTTCTCGGACTGCAAGCGAGATTTGCTCCGGGACTTGCTTCTACCGCATTCCTGGTTTCCCTTTACCTCAAGCCCTTCAACATATGAAATTTCATCGCTGGTCATCTTTCTTTGATGAAAACTCAGCAATACACTTGTTACCTCTTCCAAATTCAGGCTTTCTTTGCCCCATGTTAGAATAGTTACCAAATTCTCACACGTGTGAGACGTAAGTGGGGAATTCAATAGCATCAACGCCTTGTATTCCTCCTCGAACTTCACATCAACACGCATCAAATCACTTACAATCTGATTGAATTCGTTGATGTGTTGGTTCAAATCCAAACCCTCCAGCATCTTAAGCCAATGCAATCTTTGCTTAAGAAATAATTTGTTCGATAAAGACTTAGACATATACCGGCTTTCCAATTTTTACCAAACTGCTGCCGAAGAATCCTCATACATGACGTGATACAACACGTCATCAGCCAAACAGAGTCAGATAGTCGACACCGCCTTCATTTCCAATTCATTCCAGCTTGTTTCATCCATGCTTTCCAGTTGAACTCCGTATAAAGTCTTCACCATTCCTTACTGCACTAACAGATCCTTAACCCTTCTCTGCCATAAACCGAAGTTTCCTGTTCCATCGAATTTAACGACATCGAACTTTGCAGAAGAAGTTCCAGAAGTCATTACAACAATGCTCTGATACCATTTTGTTGTGAAAAAACAAATTGTACAGCGGAATAATTGATCTTACAATGCAACACTCAACGGTGAAATATACAAAACAACAATCACGCAAATTATAATAAAAGTAATAATAATAACACAAGAAATTATGTGGTTCAGTAATGCCTACATCAACGGGAGCAAATGGTAGTGTTTTTCACTATCTTCTTGTCCAAAGGCTTGAACATTACAGAGTTACAACATATACAACATATATATAATCCTCTCAGAAGTTTCCCCCAAAACCCAACCTATCCAACATCCCAAAATTCAAAATTCGAAAATTAGCGTTGGGAACCTGAGCCAAACCATCGACGGTTTCAGACATACCGTCGATGGTTTAATACTGAGAGTAAAAATTCGCAAAAATAGACTCAGAATCGGCAACTGTTTCATTGAACTGGGCCAAACCGTTGACGGTTACAGGGAAGCCATCGACGGTTTCCTCCTACAAGCATCAGCTGCTGTTTTCTTCCATGTTTTCTCATTGTATATGCATTCCACTCAATATATGAATCACATATCACAACATATTTTATAAGCATTAGCGAACATGAGGGAACTTGATTTCTGTTAGCAATGTTTTATGCTGGAAAGGACCCTCGGATCTTATGTTCAAAGGACAACCAAGTTAGCAGTTCAAAATGCTATGTTTTCTTTATATTGGAAACGTGTTTTGCATTTCTTTACAAGCAATATACGCATTATATTCTACGGATTTTATTTTGAATTTATTGTAGGGGATGACTGCATCTCTATTGTTGGCAATTGTTCATTTATCAAAATCAGAAATATTACATGCGGGCCAGGCCATGGTATAAGGTACAAACAATCTATTTTCCTCGAGTGATGTATGAGCACTTCTGTTTTCAACAACTGAAAACTAATTTCTGCATGTCTATCAGTGTTGGAAGCATGGGAAAAGCAAATGCCTGGGATGAGATACATGATTTAACAGTTGATGGAGTATCCCTGCTTAACACTGAGAATGGGGTAAGGGTCAAAACATGGCAGGTATTCTTCAGCTCTCTCTCTCTCCACGCTTATGCATTCATCAATCTGTTTTGAAGGTGAATCATAGCTTATTAATTCACTTATTATCTTTCTTTCTTTCTTTTTTGTTTGTTTTTAATGCTTTCCTCAGGGAGGTCAAGGTTATGCTTCCAACATTATTTTCCAGAACGTGTTCATGGAAAATGTCTCTCGTCCAATAATAATAGATCAATATTATTGTGATTCTTCACTGCCATGTGCAAATCAGGTACAAATTCATTCCAGGTTCTGAACTTCAGCATTCAAGAAAATAAACAGAGATCTGGGACTGATTTGCATATCTATGTATGTTTGTGCAGTACAATTGATTTTGTCAATGGATTTTGACAGTTATGTGTGTTACTCCAAATGCTTATATAATATCAAATGACAATTGTTTATAAAACACTTGCTACTTGATAAAAATGTTGACTTCTGATACCCATGTGGAATGCAGACTGCCGCTGTTAAACTAAGTGACATACTTTTCAAGAACATTACAGGAACTTCGCCTACTGAGAAAGCAATAGTATTTTCCTGCAGCGACAGCATCCCATGTGAAGGGATAACTTTAGAAGATATCATGCTCGAGTCATCCACCGGGCATAGTTTAAAGTCCTCTTGCTGGCAAGCTTATGGCTGGACCAAAGGTGTGGTACAACCCCCTCCTTGCTTCTCTCATGATAGAAGTATGGCCATCAATCCGCCAAGGTGAGTTTGGAAAAACTTTGGTTAAACTGAGTCGATATAAGAGGGGTCCAAGCTCATGCCCAGCCATTGTTTTCAACCGTGTTTGAGACTGAGATTGGGCAACTCAGCATTAGGAATATATAGTTCGTGGTCGCATATAATGCAGAACTACTTGTCAAACTTATTTTCCATATAGATTTTGCAAGAAATAAGACCAGAAGGCATGATATCAATTTTGACTTGGTGCGTTAAACGAGTTATATTTATTTTCATACAACAATACATAAATATATTAAGCTGATATAAAATAAAAATTAATTCAAGTTGATCAATTTCAGGCTTAGTTGGTTCAAGGTTGGCTCCATGTCATGTTTAGCCGCCGAGTTATTATTCAAACTCATATTTTCACTGTAGCGTGCGGTAGTTTGCCCAATGTGCCAGGATGAAAGCTTTTTTAGCAGAAAGTTCAGTTTGCCTTGTTATTTTTAGTCTTAGATGCCTAGTGTATTAAAGCCAATTCATGGAGCAGGAAATGCGATGTGCGGAATATGTGTGTATATATTTGGATTGTACATTTTGTTATTTTATGTTCTTCCATTCCAGACCCAGATGAGGTATATCTGAGCAAAAGGCTTGAATTCTATCCATATTATCATAAAATTGTTATTCAAAAATTCCATCAAAGCTTGATCATCCTTCTGCCTGCTGCAAATTCCTTCTGTACTTAGCAGTCATGATGGGGTATTACTCCAATGCTTTGAATCAAACCAGAGCTCAAGCCATATTGGGTGATTATACATACAGTATGCACAATGGTTGGATTGGAAATTGAAGCTCAAGATTGCTTTTAAAGACTGTTACATATAAAAGCGTACCCAGCTGCTTCCTAGCTCTAAAAATGTATGGCTACATGGAAGGATATACGGAAATCACGTGCATCACATGCTTTAAGGTGTGTAGAAACATGTTTTCCGCAAAGTTCACTCCTACCACTCTCATCAAGGATGAGTCCGGCCTAACTAGTGAAAAAGTTGGATATCTCACACGTCATCTCATAAATAACTTTTCTAATATTTGAAAGTTTATTTTTATGTTGGAGAGTATTCGGACTTTAAATTTAAATTTGAACAAATTTTAATATAATTTATATTGCATCTTATTCAAACTCAATACTAATTCAAATTCAAAATCTTTTCAAATATAGTATTAGTTTTTTAAAAATAATTTTCAAAGAATATAAAATTGAGGTTTTTTTTATTAAAAGCTAAGAGCTAATTTTTTTTCAAAAAAATATTTTATTTCATTGTTATTTTTTTTCTAAATATTATAAAATTGTCAATGCCTTAATTATATTTTTTTTAAAAATAAGTATTTATTTTAATTATTTTTGGGAAGTTATAAAAGGTCAAAGTAAGCAATGAAGAAATTTAGAGTTTAGAAATTCATAGAGGGAAGACAGAGAAGAGGAGAATTGAGAATTGTATATTTTTCAGTGTGAAAATTACATTATATAGAGGCTCCTATTTATACACATTCTTTACAGACAAATTATACCAGTTTAGCCTAATCAATTACCTACAATCAAGCCAAATCAATCAATAATATCAATCTCAACAAATCAGTCCTTATTTGCTTTTTTGACCAATCTCAAGAGTGATTCTCTCTCATCAATCTTTAATGTCAAATCTCTCATATCCTTAATACTCCCCCTCAAGTTGGAGTGGATATTAATGACACTCAACTTGTTTAGTAGATGGTTGAATTGAGCAGGTTCAAGTGCTTTGGTAAATAGATCTGCTAGTCGTTGACTTGTGAGTATGTGAATGGTTTGAATGACTTGGTTCGTGGATAGCTTCTTTGTTATCACAGTATAATTTGACTGATTTTGGATGTGCTATTTGGAGATCTGTCAAAAGTTGCTTTAATCAAGTAATCTCACAATAAGTTGATGCCATAGATTGGTACTCCGCTTCAACCGAAGATCGTGAAATTGGTGTTTGCTTTTTGGTCTTCCAATAAATTGGTGATTTTCCAAGTAGAATATAGTATCCGGTGACTGATCATCGAGTATCTCTACATCGAGCCCAATCTACATCACAAAATGCATGCTTGAATATTACTAGAAGTTGATAGGAAAATTCCTTATCCAAATGATTGTATCATCTTGAGATATCATAAGACTCGATGTGTTGCATCCAAGTGAGATGTTTGAGGTTTGTCCATAAATTGACTCAGAATGTGTACGACATATGCTAAGTCTGGCCTAGTGATGGTCAAATATATCAGCTTCCCAACCAATCGTCGGTATGAAGATGGATCTGAAAGTGGTTCTCTATCAGTCTTATTAAGAGCTAGATTGTTTCCATGGGTAGATTTCTTGGTTTAGCACCAAGAAATCCAATTTCCTCAAGTATCTCCAAGGCATATTTCATTTTGTGATAAAAGGATGCTAGTTTTTGAGTGGGCCACTTCTATACCCAGAAAATATTTTAGAATGCCAAGATCTTTGAGTTTGAAACATTCTCCTAAGTATTTCTTAAGTGCATCAATATGTTTGAAGTTGTTTACTGCCAAGATGATGTCGTCTACATATACCAAAACAATTGTAAAACTGTTTTTGTAGGATCAGATGAGCATGGAATAATCAGCTTTAGACTGTTTATATCCGGCACTAATGAGAGTGGAAGAAAGCTTGGCATACCATTGCCTGGAGGCTTGTTTAAAGTCGTATAAGGATTTGTTGAGCTTGCAGATTCAGTTCTCTCATTTTCGTCCAAAACCAAGAGGAAGGTGCATGTAAACGTCTTCATCAAGGTCTCCATGCAGGAAGGCATTGTTGACATCAAGTTGATGGAGATGCCAATTTTGTGCAGCAGAAAGGGCGAGAATAGTGCGAACAGTAACCTTTTTTGCAACAGGAGCAAAGGTTTCAGAGTAATCGATGCCTTCCTTCAGATTATAGCCTTTAGCAACAAGGCGAGCCTTATAACGTTCCACAGATTCATCTAGATTGTGTTTGATTTTGTATACCCATTTGCAACCAATGAGTTTCTTGTGGGGTGGAAGAGGAGTCAAAGTCCAAGTATGGTTAGCTTCCAAGGCATCAATCTCAACACGCATGACATCACGCCACTTAGGATCCTACATAGCCTGCAAGAATGACTTGGGTTCTTGTGCAAAGGAGATGGTAGTGGTGAAGGCACGCTGTGTAGGAGAAAGAGAATCATAAGAAAGAAAATTAGAGAGAGGATAAATAGTACCTGGGGAGCGGATTGACCGAGTCAGATGATGGGATAGGTTGAGACGGGAGTGCTTGTTCAACATGAAAATTTTGTAAGTAGGTGGGGGGCTGAATCTGATGTTTGGATCGCGAAACTTGGACAGGTGGGGTAGGAGAAAGGGGAACGTCATTAGGTGGGGAAGTATGTGGTTGGGTAGATGGTTCATAAAGAAGATCTGGAGAGTCAATGGGATGAAGTAAAATAGTAGAGGGCGACTCTATGGTAGTTTGGCTAAAAGGAAATTGATCCTCATAAAAGACTACATCACGGGATACAAAGGTTTGGTGAGTTGCAAGATTGTATATGTAACGACCCGAATAATAATGCTATTTAGATAGTAAAGAGGGAGGAAAATAGAAACAGTAACAGAAGGAGGCAGTCGACTTCGTCGACGAATGCGGACATTACATTTTGAGTATAATAACATAAGGGATTTTCTCATGGCCTCATCGACCAACACAGGGGATTCTTTGACAAGGGCACAAGAGGATCTCGTCGACAGGGGTAAGTTTCGTCGACGAGAAGATACCGAGAGAGGATTTTTGGAAGTCTAAAATTCGTCGATGAAGGTCGCAGTATAAATAGTGCTAAACTCATTTTCTTGCACAGAAATTCACTGAAACTCTCTTCTCTCTCTCTCTCTTTCTCTCCTTTATGACTCCACCTCCATCTCTCTTCGATTTCGGTCTCGTCAATTGCCAGATCGACGATCTAAGACCACCACGACTCTCCTGGCGGAGTTCTTTTCAAGTCTGCTAGGGTAGATCGTCAGTGGGATCGAGTCGAATTTCATCCCAAATTCAGGATAAGACCTTTTAGTCCATTTTTTGTCTTTTAGCAGTTGTAGGAAATGATGTAGGCGAAGAAATATTGATATTATGTTCTGGAGAATGTGGTTTTCAGGGTATTAAGTGGAGAACCCTACAGGTGTAGGACCCGCTACAGTAGAGAGATTTTAGCACAAATCAGGTAAGGGAAATATATTATGCTAGAGAAATTTAGTATGATTTTCAGTATAGTATATATATTTATACCAGATTATTATTCACAGCAGGAATTAATATAGTTTTACTGTTTATCCATTAGATATAATATGTTTTAAATTACTGTATGGTTTGAGAATATAAATATAGTATAGAGACATGATTTATAGTATTTTCAGAGCTATGTTTCACAGAAAATATAAACAGAGGAAATATTTATAGTAATTATAGAATACCATGATTATATAGTTGATACAGATACAGTTTACAATACCATGACATATAGTTTTACATTTCATTTCAAAAATACAGTTGATACAGATACAATTTATCACAGCATCATGGTTTATACAGTTATTACAGAATCATGGTAAAACAGATAGTTCTATATAGAAATGTATTATATAGTATCAGATAATGTTGGACCATTACATATTACAGAGTACGGTACCGTAGCTACATATAGTATATAGAGTGCAACCGCCTATTCAGATAATACGTGGTATAAAGGTCGATCGTATAGAGCTCATGAGTGGACAGACTCCCCATCAAATATGGGTTGATGAGGGCTGATCAGACCTATGGAGTATAGTGATTTATCTTGGACCGCCAGCCAAGATAGATCCCACCTACAGGGTCGCACAACCCTATTATGAGGGGTTAAATCATAATGTACAGTTATCCATAGAGAAGTTTTTAGTTATTACTATGTATATACAGATTTACAAAGACAGAAAATATATATATAGAGCCCACGAGTGGACAGACTCCCCATCAAATATGGGTTGATGAGGGCTGATCAAACCTATGGAGTATAGTGATTTATCCTGGACGGCCAGCCAAGATAGATCCCACCTACGGGGTCACACAACCCTATCATAAGGGGTTAAATCGTGATACACAGTTATCCATAGAGAAGTTTTTAGTTATTACTATGTATATACAGATTTACAGAGACAAAAAATATATATTATAAGTATTTTGAGTAGAAACCTAAAGTATAGATATGTTAAGCAACAGGGAAAAGATGATGGTTGATATTACTGGTATTGTATTTACATATTCAGTGATACATGATCATATAGTAATAGATTTTCACAGTATTGTAACTCATTTGCCACACACTAGCAATATCATATCTCGTCTTACTGAGCGTTGGCTCATTCCATTGTTTTAACATTTTTTCAGGTGGTCAAAGTAAGCGAGTAGATCAGGCTCGCAGATAGAGGGACCTTGGTATTGCCCTGACAGTAGAGTGAGTATTTTGGGAGTATTTTTGTATAGCCCTAGCCCAGTTGATGGTGTTTTTGGGAACAATCATATATGTATATTTTGGGAAACATGTTAGCACTCTGGTATTGTAGAAAATTATATATGGATATGTTTATTTGATTTCCACTTCTCGCTGCTAGGTTGATGGCTGGGTTTAATTCTGTTTAGTATCAGAGTATTATAAATGTTATAATATATATATATATATATATATATATATATATATAAAATAATAGACAGAACTGGAAAAGAAATAGCAGGTCGTTACAATATAGCTCATAACCTTTTTGGTTGTATGGATAGCCAAGGAAGACACAATGGGTCGTATGGGGATCAAAATTGGAGGGATGGCGGAAGTGAGTGGAGGCACAACAAAGGTATCCAAAGACTCGAAGATGGTCGTATTTAGGTGGGGTACTATATAGCTTCTCATAAGGAGATTTCTCATCCAAAAGAGGAGTAGGTGTTCTATTAATCAAATAAGCTACAGTGAGAAGAGCATGACCCCAAAAATGTTTAGGCATATTGGCCTGAAAAAGAAGGGCTTGAGAAACATTTAAACATGACGATGTTTAGGTTCCACAAATCCATTTTGTTGAGGAGTAGATACGCAACTCGTTTGGTGAATGAAGCCTTTTTCTGAATAGAAGGAGGAAAGGTCAAATTCTGGTCCATTTTCACTACGGACAATTTTGATCATAGTGGAATGTTGGTTTTCAATGAGCCGAATAAAAGAAAGAAGAAGGTGCCAAGTATCTAAGTTACGATGCATTAAGTATACCCAAGTGCATCTGGTGTAATAATTGACAATGGTCAGAAAATATTGAGCCGTAGTGAGTGATGGGACACGGTAACCCCCCCAAATGTCTACATGTATTAAATGAAAAGGTGTAGGAGAAGAAATTGAACTAGAAGGAAATTCAAGATGGGTTTGTTTAGCCAATGGGAAAATATAACATGGTTCAGAATTGAAACAAATTTCGCAAACATTATTGGAAAGTAAAGACAAAACTTTATTGGATAAATGGTCTAGTCGGCGATGTCAAAGTTGGGAATTTGATGTAGTCACCTGACAACGAGCAGGATTCGTTCTGGTGAAGTAGTACAAGCCATCCCGCTCAATGCTCAATCCAATCATCCTCATCGAGGGTAGGTCCTGAATTAGGCGCATATGAGCAGAAAAAATGATTAGACAATAGAGTGTGTGGCATAGCATACGAACAGAAATAAGGTTAAAATGAAAGGAGGGGACATAAAGGACATTCTCCAAAATGAAGGAGGAAGAGAAAACGATAGAACCAATGTGAGTTACCACAGCATGAGAGCCATTAGGGATTCGTATAGTACGACCATGAACAGGAATGCAGTAGCTTAAATCAGAGGGAGAACACACCATATGATCAGTGGCTCCACTATCAAGGATCCAAAGTGTTTCAGGAGAGAGGAGGGGTGGTTTACCTAATAAGGATGACGTAATATTACCTATGTGATTGGTCATAGATGATGACTAAGTAGCAGTGTTGAGCATGGCTATGAACTGTTGGCATTGATCAAGGCTAAATAGGAAATTGCTAGTGGATGGGTTGTTGTCAGCAAAGGAGACTTGGTGTGCACTTGGTTTTGAACCTGAGCTAGGCTTGCGGGAGCTAGGTGGGAACCCATGGATGAAGTAACAACAGTCAATGGTATGACCTTCCTTGTGGCAGTGCATGCATTTTGGCAGTGGATTGTGAAAATTCTTCTCATCTTTTGGAGTGAGGAGGATACCTTTTGTGGCTAAGGCAACACCGTCAATGGGTGAAGGAGTCTGAATGTCCTTTGGCATTCCTCTTGAAGAACCAAGCCGTAGATGTGACTAACTATGGGGAGAGGGTCTATCAACAAAATCTAGGCACGAATGGCGCCAAAAGACTCATTAAGGCCCATGAGAAACTTCATGGTGCGCTGATACTACTGGTATTGAGCGATGTCTTCTTGGAACAAATGGGATTGAAGTGATGCAAGATCGTCCCATAATAGCTTCAGCTTGGTAAAATATGTAGCCACTAATGTATTACCTTGAATAAGATTATGAATTTCTTGTTCAAGGTGATACATGCAAGGGCCATTGACTTACGAAAAACGATCCTTCAAATCTACCTAAATATCTCGAGTAAGAACACAGAAAATAACGCTAGTAGAAATGTCTTGAGAAAGATAATTGATTAACCAAGCTATACCATGTTGTTGTAGTAGGACCACAAGAGGTATTTTGTAGGGGAAGATTTGTAAGGCTTCAGAATAGTGTCATCGATGAAGCCAATCTTGTTTTCGGTGTCAAGGGCAAAGAGCATAGATTGACTCTTTGTGGTGTAATTGGTTTTCGTCAATGGTTGAGAAATCAAAACAACATCGGGAATGTCGGTGTTGCAGACAAACAAATGGTGACTGGGATAATCAAATTTTTGGGAAAGTTGGGTGCTTTCAACATTGGAAGGCATAATGTAGGAAGTGGTGCAGACGGTGATCTCGAAAAGACAATCTGGTAACCTCCCAGAAAAGTGAGGGGAGTCACAATGGCGGCTTAAAACCCAAGACTTTCCTTAACCAGAGCTTACCTAGACATTGTATTTGTTGAGAATACTATAAGTCCCACTAATAAAAATGACAGCCTTTGTAGAAAGAAAAAAAAAGTTGGAGAGTTTTAAACTAATAGCAATTGAAATAAGTTGTAACTTACTGATAGTTTGTTGCAAATAAATAGTAGAGAATATAGGGCTGAACAACGTGTGATAATCACATTGACAGGCCTAGAAAAGAAAAATAGAGAGTGTTTTGTTTTGTGACCGAGAAGAAGAAATTGAGAAGAGAAGATTATGCCCTTCCAAATCCTAAAGCTCTGATACCATGAAGAAATTCAGAGTCTAGAAATTGATAGACGGAAGACAACGAGAGAAGGAGAATTGAGAATTGTCTATTTCTCGGTGTAAAGATTACACTATACAGAAGCTCCTATTTATATACATTCTCTATAGACAAATTACACCAATTTAGCATAATCAATTACCTATAATCAAGTCAAATCAATGAATAATATCAATCTCAACAACAAACTAGCCCTTATTTGCTTTGTTGACCAATCTCAATAGTGATTCTCTCTCATCAATCTTTAATGCCAAATCTCCCATATCCTTAATAAGTATTTTTTTTCTTTTTCTTTTTACGAAAACCTCAAATTGATTGATAGCCCTCATTTATAGCGAAAGAATACCATGATTACAAATATGTCACAAGGAATTTACAAATAAACTATCAAAACCAACCTTGGCAGCAAAACCAAAATAAGCCTATCAAAACTCGTACCTTTAACCAACTAAACCAAACTAAATATGCCCATATGTAGTCAAAACAAACAAACACAAACAAAAATAAAAAAAAAACTTGTGAACTGATGTAAATTACTTGCAAAACAAAAACCTGAGGAAAACATAGGTGAACCAAATGATGACAATTAAAGACAAAGACTTGGAATACTCATCTTATCCATACGAATTAGACTTCTCATTTTACTCGGCATCACATTACCTACAAAATATCTCCTCGTGTTGCCTCCCTCGCCTTGACGAGTCAAGTAATCCGCCACTTGATTACCTTCTCTAAATTGGTGCTTTATAGAGAACTGAAGTCCTTGTAGTTCCTTCTCTAACAGTTCCCAAAAGTCCCATAAATACCAGGAAGAGCAAATTCTAGATGTGATCCATCCCACCACCAATTCCAAGTCGCTTTCAATACAAATATCAGTCCCTAATTTGTGGATTGCATATCTAAAAATAAATTGAATATTCAATTTAAGTAAATAAAAAGTCTTCAACGTGTAGGAAATTTATAGTAAGCACAACTTTTAAACAATATTTTCTGAAAAAAATGATTGAAAGAGATTGTGGAACAAATAATAGGAAGAAATGTTTTCAAATTTGCTTGCTGGCATATAAATAGAAATAAAATTAAATTTTCTTTGAATAATTGTGTCAGCAAATTTTAGAAGTAATAGCCATTTTTCTTGTAAAGCTCTGTTCTAAAAATTTTAAATCTTAAATTTTCTTATCACAATCACTTGCCATAATTAAATTTCAATACATAATTCAAAACGAAATAGGCTAAAATCCAGCCTACTCGCATGATGCCAATCTGCATAGTGCTAATTGTTCTAAAATGGTACACCATGCACCACTACTAACCAGGGTTGTTCAATAATATTTGTAAACTAATTCAATTCAAAACAAACCAAAAATTTGGTTAATCAATTTGTTCAATTTAATTTTGGTTCATATTTTTTACGATTTTCAGGTTTTGGTTCGATTTCAGTTTTTATGTTCATGAACCGATGGTTATCCGAACCAAACCAATATATGTATTTATTTATACTATAAATTATTTATATTATAAATTACTATATAATAATTTATAAAATATATATCTTAAAGTTCTAAAATAGCATGCACTAAACATTTTTTGGGTGATTAATTTATATAAATAAAGTGTAAATGTACACACTAAATCAAAATCTAAGTAAAATATCTAATTTTTCTTTACAAAAATTATAATGATTTAAAAATTAGTTCGGATTGGATAACTAAACCGAACTGGCAGTTAACAATACTATCAGTTAACCAAAAGGTTCAAATTAATTTCAGTTCACAAAAATACCAAACCAAAACTTTCGTTTTGATTTGGTTTCTGAAGGTTCAACTGAACCACGCAAAACCTCTACTACCAACCATGCAATAGTATTGTTCCTTAATCAATCTGATATTATTATTTTTAGATTATCTATTTATTTAATATTAGGAGAAACTTTAGAAAAAAGTTTGATGTGTAACCCTAAGAAACAAATATTGGAATATTGAGCATTAAGCCCCAAATTGAATTTTGCTATGATTTTTCATCTTTTATACCTTCTTTTGATTCTCTCTCATGATGCAGAATTTGATGTGAGAGCAAGATTAAGTTATTTGGAAATGATTGAGTTAGGGTTCGTATTACTTCCCAATTATATCTCATTATCTTATTATTTCCTAGAGATTGATTCTTTGTTGGATTTGACATTGTTTTTCTAGAGATTGTTTCCTTCTTTAGCGTTAGGAGAAAGCCTTTACTTGATGCATAGCCATGAGAGGTAGGTTGGAATATTAAGAATTGAACCCTAAATTTAGTTTTGAAATTCATTCAACTTTCTTTCTTTTTTAAACCTAATGTTTTCTCTTAATTCCCTACTTCATTCTCTTTTTTTTTTTTTTTTCAATTAGCCGCACATCAATTGGTATTAGAGCATAATTTGGATCCTTCTCGCTTCGATCATCAAACCACCATCCACCATTGTTAGTTCAATCATCATACAACTATAAGTTTGATCATGCTAGCTATACCTAAAACCCTAAACTAGACCTACATTTAGCATCCACATCACCACCATCTTCCTTATTGAACAATTCCCAATTGATCATAATCTTTCTTTGCTTTCCATCGTAGGCCACAACCAAAGTACCATTGTCGTCAAAGCCTCACTAGTAAAAGTCACAACATCACAAATTGCTAGTTGCGCATCTCCAACATTTTGGATTTGTAGTTCTTCCTTTTTCTATCTCTCATCTACAAGTGCTAGCTCCTAGGATGCTTCATAGTGAGGTATGATATAACTTTTCAAGTGGGTTGGTATTTGCGAACATTCCCTACCATCCTTCCCCACAAAAGGGAATAGTTATTGGTTATCTCAAGAAAGAACTTCCTAAATCTCTAACCCATACAACCTAATACTTCATGTTGTTGTTGCTCCCCAACTACCACTGTTTCTTCGTTGTTGTCATTACCTATATTGAGTCCGAGCCAACAACCATGATGACTAAGAATCCAATTCAAGTTTGTTCAATAAGATGTATTTGAGTTGAAGATCTAAACAGATACTCATATTTATCGTTAGTTACAGGGTTAAGATTCACAAAGCGCAAAAGGGTAGTGAGGCGAAAATCTGTGCCTCACGAAGGCAAGAGAGCTGTTTATTGAGATTGTATTCCCTATCCAATGGATTATTGATTTATAAACATATTAGCAATAACATTTGAATTCAAAAGTACTAAAATGTTCAATACCAAAACATAAATTCATAAAACTTATGACTACCAAGTACCAAGTTGCATGCAAGGTGATCATAATTTAAAGTAATCATGCAAGAGTTAAACTTCAAATCACAGTGAAAATGAAATTGCCAAACCAAAAGTCCAAAAGCATCAACAACATAGTTTAATATCAAAACAAAAGAATAAAATTAAAGATTTCATAACCTAAAATCTAGTAGTCATCATCGTTCCCTTTTGAGCTACCTAAAAAAATATACTTAAATGCTTGTCTAAAAAAGATATTTTTTTGGCTTATATAAAAATAAGTCCTTCCTCTTAAAGTATTTTTTTTCCAAAATTACTTTCTTTTTTTTTAACTGAGGGGTAGTGATTGTTTTTTGGATACTTACAAATGGTAGAAAATCAGTGGCAAACTTGTAATTTTGACAATTTTTAGTGGTAAATTTAGGAAATTTAGAAAAACTTCCTTCCCTCTCCCCCTCTCTCTTCCATTAACCAAAGTGATCTCCTATGCATAGGTCTTTCTTTCGCGGCCTCACGCTGCCACCTCCTCCTCCTCCTCCTCCTCCTCCTATACCTTTGTAAACCTTCTCCACCCTTGCTAGCCTCCTCTTTGTAGCACCACTACCTTCTCTTCCTCCTTTGCTGGCCTTCTCCTCCTACTCCACCAACCTCCTCCTAGAATCATAATTAGGAATCATAACCACAAAATCTATTATCACGGCCACAAGATCCTAAACCCTCACAAGTTATTAAAATTGTCATTAAAAATGTTAGAATAATATTAATTATTTTTTAATCAGAAAAAATATGATTAAAAATGTTAGTTTTTTTTAAGTAGTATTTTGTTATATAATAGAATATATTAATTATGTGATAAATAATATGACAACAATTTATTATTATTATTATTATTGTAAAGGTGAAATTCCAAACACAATTTATTTTTACCATATTTATAATCAGCACTAAAACCAAACAATATTTATGACTATTATCACTCCAATTATTGATGCCTTACTATACATTATCTCATCATCGTCATCTTCATTATCTGGATTATTATCTTTAAGATCATCTTACTCTTCAATCTCCTCTGCACAAGACTTTTGGATCTCAACCTTATCTATAAGTTATATTGTTGTACCTCCAAGAGTGCTAAATGAAGCTCTTCCTCTAGAAGATTATGAGACATTCATGCTTATTCTTGACATAGTGCAATTTGGGTATGGAGAGCTAGGGTGGGAGGGTGCTCTAGTGGATCTAACAATAGCATCGCATGCCAAAATAATTATCTTCTAATAGACATTCATTGTCTTCATTGGAATCTTCATCCGTTTACCAATTATTCACTCATTTCTATTAAAAATGTCTTTCAGAAGGATGGGATCAATAGTACCTACCATACCTATTCTATTGACACCTCAAAGTTCAATTATATTTCACAAACACTAAATCATTCAAGTGTTATTGAACTAATATATTCCTCCTTTCTCTAATAAATTGCAAGGAAATAACATAATAAATATGATTTTAAAGGTAATAATAAATAAAAATATTTTATATTATTTAACTCATGATATCATAGTGACTCACATATGGAATATTCTCCAATTTCTTACGCAATCTATAGTTGTACATGTCCAGCGAACAATTCTCGCATATCAAAATTTTGCAAGTTCAAAGATGACAATCCAAATGAGCTCTGCCATTTCATTGTTAATTAAATGATTTCAAATTAATAGCTACTATACTACTAGCTAGGATGAGCTTGTGTTAGCATTGAGAGACATACATTATAAAATGGAATATGTTTATAGGGAGGCGAATCAAAGTGCGGATTTCTTTGCCAAGCAGGGTGAATCTGGTATATCTCGATCATATAGTTGTTAGGATGAGCTTCCACAACAAGTCAGGGAAATGATTCTATTGGATTTGTTGGGATTTACTTCCTTGCGCTCGTGATGCTTTGTGCTGGTGTTTGTGAAGGCTGGAGTGGTTGATTTATTCCTCAAGATCTTCCAGAGTTTTGTTTGTTTTCCACTTATAGTTGTTTAGTTCTTATTTATTCGTTTGGTTGTTGGTCATTGGTTTATTGGTTTTGAATAAATTGGTTAAGTCAGTTTTAGATTCTTGGGGTTTTTGTTTTCCTCAAGTCTCGAGGTTGGAACCATGGTATTCTTCCGCCATAAGTGAGGAGTTTTCTAATAAAGATAGGAAGTGTCGCCCTCTTTTTCCCAAAAAAAAAAAAAAAGGGTAGCTAAAAGTATTTTAAAAAAAATTTAAGTAAAAATGCACATAAATACTAACTAAAACCAAAGTAGTTAAAAACCACTATACTTTCTGCCTTTGTCTTCCTTTATCTCACAGTCATATCAACTATAGAGAAGTCATTATTGTTAGTTTTATTTGCCAACTCATTTGAACTTTTATCTTAGAATTCAATGGGTGGCACAAATCCTATTATGCATTTGACTAACTCAGTCATCATGATTTCTTTATCTTGTTGAACATTGGGGTTTAAATAATGAACTTTGGGTTCAAGAAGTGTGCAATTTCAAATTAGTGAATTTGGCATTCCCACCTTGTCTCAATAATTTCAGATGCTTCCTTGAATTTATCCTCTCTTATGTCATGGTCCCACATCAAAGCTATACTAGGGAGATATTGGGTTTATAAGGTTAATTTAGACTCCAACTATATGGAGGCACCATTTATAAGACAAAGCCAAAAGACCAATGGGCCAAGAGTTGGGCTCGAGAATATTATACACAAGCTTCATAAGTATGACTCGTTACACTTCCCCATCAACCAATTGGAGTAACGAACAAGTAAGCTTGTCAATTTAAGGGAATATACTATAGTAATTCAAAAGACAAACGTCACAACATTACCAATTTCTCTTTTACTTGTCATCTATCCATCTACTAATATTCCAATGCTCCGAGGAAAACATGCATGTTCCTCAATATTTTCTTCTAAAATATATTGAACAAAGAGCAATGAATGTTGTTGTTGTGAGGTAAGTAAAGTCCACCACCAATTTATGGGCCCCACGACAAAATAATAATGAGGAAAAGAGAAGAAAATATTGAACAATGTGGTAGATGGTGTACATTTGGTCAAAAAGGGGTAGCAGTTGTTATTACTACAAGACCACACAGTATTACTACAATACTGCATAGTACTACTACAGTACCACACAATACGACCGTAGTACTCACATTTTGATTATAAATAGGTTCATCTCATCTCATTTCAATCATCCCCAAAAACTTAGAATTCCTTTTATGTTGAAGGCTTGTTAGCTAATTTGTATTTGAGCATGGAGAGATGTTGTAGTTTGTTCTCGGATACACACAGTAGAAGCACACAATCACACACGAATCAATCAAAAACCACCAATGCAATCACTCAATGATGAAATATACTCAAGAAGCAAACACTTAGTAATGATAAGAACCAAAAACACAAGAAAAAATGCAAGATTTATGTGGTTCGACAATTTGCCTACGTCCATGGGAGTAGCATCCTCTTTTCCACTATGAACAATGTCAAAGCTTACAATAGGGTTACAAATCAATGATTATATGTGAACCCTAATTGTACAAGAACCTTAGATCTTATCTAAACAATCCCTATAGAAACCATCAACGGTTTGGAGCGGAAAGAAAACACCTCTGCATTCTGTCTGAATTCATCGACAGTTTGCCCTCTGACTTGCAAACTTCTCTCATGTCATTGCCCCTCGCTTCATGTAGCTTTCTCTAGTGCATGTGATCTGCTTTGAGCCATGTTCCCAACAATCTCTACCTTGGTGAATATTCACAACCTTGGACATCTTAAAACATAACTGCTACTCCACCCGGGATAGTAGATTGGACCCATATCCCATCTAGAACTTGGAGATGATGATCAAGTCCAAGAAATGCTTGAACTTGTCTGTTGTGTCTGGTTTTGTTAGCATATCAGCTGCATAATCAGACGTATGCACCTTCTCAAAAAGAAGTTCTCTTAAAGCAATCAATTCCCTGACCCTGTGATACTGTAGATAGATGTGCTTCGTCCTCGCATAGTGTACCTGATTCTTCACTAAGTAAATGACACTCTGACTATCACACTGCAGTTGATCTCCATCTTGCTGGACACCCAGCTCTCTAACCAACTCCATAAGCCACAATGCTTTCTTGGCAGCCTCAGCCACTATCATGTACTCCGACTCAGTTGTAAACAAAGCCACAAGTGACTGCACCATAAACCTCCAACAAATAGGTCATCCCACAAGGGTAAATATGTACCTTGTGGTAGACCTCCTGTCATCCAGATCTCCCGTGTAGTTACCATCCATATACCCTACTACTGACGGATCACTCTATTGTGCACTTAACACTATATCATATCCGGTCATACCCCTCAAGTACCTGAGAATCCACTTCACAACATCCCAATGTTGTCGACTCGGATTTAAGAAGAACTTGTTCACCACGCTGACAGCATGTGCCAAGTCTGGCCTCGTACACACCAAGGCATACATCTGACACCCCACTGTGCTAGCATAAGGGACCCTCGACATATCACAAATCTCATCGTCCTTCCTTGGGCAATGGGCGGTTTACAACCTGAAATGACTCGCCAAAGACGTACTCATTGGCTTAGCATTAGTCATGATAAACCTCTCCAGCACCTTATCCACATAGACGCCCTAAGGTAACCATACTCTCCCTGCAACTTTGTCCCTGGGAATATCCATGCCAAGTATCCTTTTGGCTGCACCCAAATCTTTCATGTCAAATTCCTTTTCCAATAGAGTCTTCAACCAATTTACCTCAGTCATGTCTTTAGCAGCAATCAACATATCGTCAACGTATAGCAGCATAAATATAAGACACATGTCCACAAGTTTCCTCACATAGACACAACAATCGTACTCACACCTCCTGTAGCCGATATGGGTTATATAGGCTTCAAACCTCTTGTACCACTGCCTCAGAGACTGCTTTAGCCCGTACAGTGACTTCTTCAGTTTGCATACTAAGTGCTCCTGTCTAGGTTGGCTAAACCCTTTATGTTGTGTCATGTAAATCAACTCCTCTATATCACCATGGAGGAATGTTGTCTTTACGTCCATCTGCTCTAGATGCGGATCATTTTGCGCCACTAATACCCATACTACCCTGATGAAAGTGTGTCTGACCACAGGGGAGAAGATTTCATCATAATATACTCCATTCCGCTGTAAGTACCCCTTCGCTAGCAAGTGAGCCTTGTGCTTCTCTCTTTCCCTTTATGAAATTGCTTCCTTCTTTCTGTATACCCACTTGCATCCAATCGCCCACTTCCCAACTGGAAGCTCCACTAAGTTCCACGTCTAGTTCTTATGTAATGACTTCATCTCCTCTACCTTAGTGCCTATCGAACTACCCTTCTACTGGTTGTGCACGACCTCCTGATAGATAGTAGGATCCTCACTGCTGGTGACAAGCACATAAAACACTAGGTCATCTAAATTGTACCTAGGGGGTGGCATGACGACGCGTCTAGGTCTGTCTATAGCTATGCTACGATGCGGCTACTTGTCATCCGAGCTATAACTCCTAGTGTCATCTCCACCCTGAGTCTCTAACTCCATCTGCACCGCTGGCTGATCTCTCAGGCTAGGACTCCCTCCATGTATGCCCTGAGTCTCTAACTCCACCTAAATCGCACGCTTATTGCAGCTACGATTTTTTGGTATCTGTTTCTCTATTTCTTCTTGAGTATGCCGTAACATGGCTTTCTTATTGAAAACCATGTCCCTACTGATCACCACCTTGTTTTGACACTAAATCCCATAGCTTGAACTCTTTCATGCCTTTCTGATATCCTAGAAAATGCACTGTCTAGACTTTGCCTCAAATTTAGGTCTCTCCTTACCAGGAATGTGCGCATTAGTCGGACACCCAAATATTCTAAGTCCAAAGTAGTCTACCTTTTCACCTGTCCACCCCTCCTTAGCAGCTTTCCCATTCTGTGATGCCATTGGTGATCTATTTACCAAGAAACATCATACTAACCACCTTGGCCTAGAAATTCATGGCGAGCCTAGCCTGCAACTTGAGGCACCGAGCCCTTTCAACCAGGGTTTGGTTCATCCTCTCTGCCACACCATTTTTCTACGGTGTCCGACATACAGTAAAATTCCTCTTTATGCCTTGCTGCTTGCAAAACTACTTGAATTGCGAGTTTGTGTACTCAATCCCATTTTCTGTCCTGAGGAATTTGATCTTTCTCCCAGTCTAGTTTTCTTCTTCAGCTTTCCATAATATAAACCTAACAAACATCTTGTTGACTTTTTTAGTCCGATCTTTGGTTTTGATTCCGACAAAACACAAAGATCTTATGTGTGATCTAGTTTGTATGTAGGATAAATTAGAAGTATCATATGCGGCACATATTGACTTGAAGAAAAAGAAGACCCAAAGTGTTTAATTCCCTTTTTGTTTTTAATTCGGGTATGTAATATTATTTAAATTCCAATGGTCTGTAATAATTGGTGCATATCATGCATGTAGGATCTATAAGTTCAAGACCATAGATGGACCTTAGGGATCACCCTTCAGTCGATCGAGGTCGGATTTTTTCGGTCGGCTCTCAAAGGCTTTAAATCGACCATGTGACCCAAAGTTTTGCATGAAAATGTCCCCTATTGTCTTAGAATTAAGTATTATGTGATTAAGGAAAATTTCATAAAAGGAATAGGACCGAAATGTATAGTGTTGGCATGTTCGGTCGACCGAACCTTCCCAAGGTCAAACTATTGACCACTCAGTCGACCCTCCTAAAATGTATACCAACGCCCTAGTCGACCAAACGGACACGTGAGAAGTCCCAATGCCCTGGTCGACCGAACCTCCATGTTCAAAAGGACTTGGTCGACTGAAGTATATGAAGTTCCGTAAACCAAACTAAGTCTAGTCAACCGAACCTCGAAGGGTTCAGAATCGCCTTTGATTGGTCGACCATCTTCCGGGTTCAAATTCATCCTGGTCGACCGAACTGAGCACCCTGGTTGACCGAACCATAAAAATGGTCGACCGACCCTCTCGGGTCGCTCGGATTTTACCGAGGTTAAAACAAAGTCAATGCACCTTAGATTCAGAATGTATGGTTGCAGCTTCACCTACAACTGTGGTACCCAAAAGTATGTAAATATTACCTAACACTCTCTTCCCCTTCATCACTGTCAAAATTCTCTTACTCACCTTCATTACCCCACCTTCAGACTTGTAATTGAATCTGTTACAATCCAAGGTGCCTAACGAAACTAGATTCTTCCCCAACTCTAATATGTGCCTCACATCACAAGACGTCCTCACCACACTATCATACATACTAATTCTGATATTTCCCATCCTGATCACTTTGCATACAGCATCGCTCCCCATCAGAACGAAACTAGAATTGACCAATTTGTATGTAGTAAACCAATCCTTGTTGGGCGTTATATGATACAAACAAGCAAAGTCCAAAATTCAAGAATCTGTGAACTCATCTGACCCCGATGAAATCGAGAGTATTTCACCTTCACTGTTCCCAAAGTCTCCTTTTTCAACTACATTTGTCGTTGTTAACGAACCTTATTTGCTTTCAGCAATTCGCTTTCTCCTCTCCAGTCACTTGGATTTTATGTGCCCCTTTTTTTCCTGCACTTAAAACACTGCACGTCCTTCTTCTTCCTAGACTTGGACCGATCCCTATGGCTGCTCAATCTAGCCCAAAACCTGCTCCCCCTACGATCCTTATTCAATTTCGTAACAAGCCCTTTAGAATATGAACCCTTGTCACTAGCCTTCTTCCTTTGGTGGAACCCCTGCAACGCACTCATGATGTCCTCTAACTCTAGGGTTTATTTCCCCTAAGTCAACGTCGTAACTAGGTTTTTGTATGTAGGAGACATCGGTAGAGAATTCAATAAAATCAATGCTTTATCCTCTTCCTCGAACTTCACATCAATGTGCTTTAGATCACTAATGATCTGATTAAAAGTGTTAATGTACTGACTCAAGTTCGAACCCTCCGGCATCTTAAGCCAATAAAGCTTTTGATTAAGATACATCTTGTTCGTAAGCGACTTGGACATGTACCAACTTTCAAGTTTTAACAAAATTATAGCCATCAATTCCTCATCCATGACGTTGTACATAACGTCATCGGCTAGACAATGTCAGATAGTGGACACCGCCTTTGCTTCAAGCTCCTTCCAACTTGTGTCATTCATTTCATCCGATTTATTTATGTACAAAGCCTTCACCATCCCTTGTTGCACTAGCAAGTCTTTCACCCTTCGTTGCCAAAGCCCAAAATTACCAATTTTGTTGAACTTGTTCACATCAAACTTCATCGAAGAGACCCCAGCCATTGTTGAACCAATAGCTCTAATACCACTTGTTGTTGTTCATTCTTGGATACACATAGTGGAAGCATAAAATCCCATACGAATCAATCAACAACCACCAATGCAATCACTCGATAATGAAATATACTCAAGAAGCAAACACTCAGTAATGATAAGAATCAAAAACACTAGCAAAAATGCAAGAATTACTTGGTTTAGCAATTAGCCTATGTCCACGGGAGCAGCAACCTCTTTTCCACTATGAACAATGTCAAAGCTTACAATAGGGTTACAAATCAATGATTATATGTGAACCCTAAACATATAAGAACCTTAGATCCTATCTAAACAATCCCTGTAGCAATCCCTAGAGGAAATATATCTGATTAGCCCAATCTATTAGTCTCCAAATTCAAAATATGTAACTTGCATCGATTGAAAACGTCGACAATTTGGAGTAGAAAGAAAACACGTCTGGATTCTGCTTGAAATTTTTGACGATTTGACCAATCCATCGACGGTTTGCCCTCTTACCTGAAGACTCCTCTCATGCCACATCTCCAACGAGAGAGAAATTGAGAGTTCTTTTGTATTATTGTATTCTCCTTATTTGAATTAGTGAATTGCATATAGCTGCTTCGTGGTTTTTCTCTCCAAATTGGATAGTTTTCCATATAAAATTCATGGTGTTGTATTTGTATGGCTTGTTCTTCATTGTCTTTCTCTATATCAATTCGATCTTGAATTAGGTATAAAATAAGTGGTATCATATAAAGCTGAATTTTTTACTTTTTACATATATGTACTATTCATGTATACGAATACAATTCAACCACACTCCCAACAATTGGTATCAGAGCCATATATTTGATTTAAAGAAATATGGCAAGCGAAGATAGAAGTACAAACGGTTCCAAAGTTGCAAGTTTGAAGTCAAAAAATTTTATGGAAGTAATACTTTTGGAATGTGGCAATGTGAAGTTATGGATGTCCTTAATCAACAAGAACTTGGTAGAACATTGAAAGATAAACCCGATGACATGAAGGAGGTAGACTGGAAGCATCTAAATCGAAAAGCTTGCGGGATGATCTGGTTGTTCCTCGTGAAATATGTTTAGTACACCATCATGAGAGAAAACATAGCCAAGACGCTATGGTTGAAGCTTGAAGACAAAAACATGATGAAAAGCATCAAAAACAGGTGCATTTGAAAAAGAAGCTCTTTTGTAATGACCCAAATATTCTACCATTTTTTTCAGCTATAATTCATATCTCTGATACCCAGTATATAAAAATATTTGTCATCATCACGACCCAGAGTGGATGTCGTTGTAACCTGTGCATACCATGTATATTACCTATGTAGCGGGAAACATAAATATTCAATCATAACCCAAAATACACAATACCAAAGTGCTACAGATCCTCCATATACATATATATAGATATATATACACACTCACATACACATTTCCCAAAAAAAATTTCAAAAATACTAAGGACTCTACTACTCAGCCCAAGACTCACCCCAAAACTATGCCGACTCAGCTGCCTCTTCTATCTCTAAGCTGGTCCTGCACGTCTTTCTGGGTTACCTAAAATGTTTATAACACTGGGGTGAGACACCTCTTAGTAAGGAGAAACATGTTATTACCAGTGTGTGGCATATGAGTCTGTATACAAAACATAATCTATAATGATGCTACGAATCTGAAACCATGTAAAAGTATCAGTGTAATAACCCACACCTATATCATTTAAAATACAGAATTTTTGAGTTATTTATTCAATCATACTTCTAACTATAATAGATAATCTTTTTTTCTGTGTATACTATATATGTACATCATTCTGAAAACTTCCCTGGATGGATGTATGTCATGATTTAATCCCTCATGATAGAGTTGTGCGACGCGTAGGCAAGACTAAACAATGGTTAGCCTACTAGAGTTAGTCTAACTATATGCATATGTCTATATATGCCTATAGCACAAAAGGTCCGCTCCACCTAGTCCGGATGCCAAAGAGCCCTCTACCCTACCTATGGCACAATCGGCAATACCATACTCTATCTGAGACATATGGTTGTACTGTCTATATTGTATAGTTACGGTACCGTGCTCTATAAACTGCTCTATTCCATCAGGGTCTGATACTATATAATATTGTTTCTATATAACACCTATCTGTTTAGCCATGATTCTGTATAAACATTATTAACCATGACATTGTATTAACTGTATATCTATATAATCTGTATTTCTGTATGTCATGGTTCTATGCTCTGTATATCATGGTTTTGTAAAACTCTGTATAATCATGGTTCTGTAAAATACTGTATAAATATGGTTCTGTAAAACCATGTAAACTGTGATTCTATAAACCTTTGTATAGTCGTAGCTCTGCAAATAAAACTATATAAGTTGTATTTTATAACTTTGTAAAATCTATGTAATCATAAATCTGTAAATCTGTATAAGATTCTGTAAATATTCCAGTATTTCTTATGCCACACAATTTAATAAAACTCAATAAATATCATCTCTAGTACTATATAATTTCCATGCTCTAATTTATTCAAAACCATACTCTGTAATCCATATTCAAATACTATACTTGCTGATAATATTTCTAATCTAACTGGCATAACATATTTCCCTTCCCTGACTAACTGAGTTTGTCTACTAATTTCTAACACACGCCTACAGCGTTCATAATTCCAAACCCTGAAATTATCTAAACTATAAACTATTTATCATTTACTTGGGTTCCTGAGATAACACCCGCTGGGATCCTCAACCCATGCCTGCGGTGTTTGGAAACCCTAACCCTAAAACCGCAACACCGTAGTTTAATCATCCCAAACACCAGTATATCAACATCTAATACAAAATTTGAATTCAGAAAAGCCTGATAACTATGAAAACCCTAAAATATCCTACTTACCCTGATTTTGGGATGGTGCCTAAACTTCTCCAACTAAAATTCTGCTCTGGCTAAGTTGTAGAGAATCTCCCCGGGATCATCATGGTAGCTTCTAATCGTCGAATCGGGGAGAAATGGGGCCGAAATCTTAGAGAGAAGGTGAGAGGGCCGAATTTTTAGAGAGAGAAATAGTAAGAAAACAATTCTCTCATTGAAAATGCAATTTCTGACTATATATAGACAGTTGTCCATGTGGCTTCGTCGATGAGCCACGTGTACTCGTCGACGAACCAAAGAAGGGAGTTCGTCGACGAAGGTGATGAGCTCATCAATGAACCAGAGGGTCTGGAATCACCCTTCTCAGTATCTCTTCGTCAATGAAACATTGCAATTCATCCACGAACCCATATGGGAGTTCGTCGACAAAACTAGGGCATTCATCGATGAACCCTGCTTTGTCCCTTTTTAATTCTCCTTTCTCTCTATTATTTATTTGCTATTATTTTTCAGGTCTCTACATCTTTCAATTCCAATACAATTAAGGTATGTCTATGATCAATCATTTGAATATTATGAACAAACTTTTGGTTAATTTGTTAAATTTAGATAAGAAATTAAAGATGAAGATAAAGCTATTGTTTTTCTAAACTCCTAGCCTGATCCTTATAAGCATTTTGTAACCACCATAATGTATGTGAAAGATACTCTTTCTTGTAAGAATGTCTCAGATGCATTGATGAATCATGAAGTTTGTAAAAAGAATAAAGAAGTTGAAAGTAATGCATCAGAAGCTATGGTGGTATAATAGAGGTCCAAAAACCGCAAAATTGTTGGCTTAACAAGGCTTAATCTCGTTTTGATGATAACAAATTAAGGTTACTAAGCATGCTTTCAAGTTAAGTTTTAGGAATCAAGTATCTTACAGAGTTAAGTGATCCTAATTGATGAGATTGAATGAGACTTAGACTTAAAGCTA
The DNA here is from genome assembly GCF_029873635.1 of Malania oleifera. Taxonomy (NCBI): domain Eukaryota; kingdom Viridiplantae; phylum Streptophyta; class Magnoliopsida; order Santalales; family Ximeniaceae; genus Malania; species Malania oleifera. Next base: position 22,167,409 of record NC_080422.1, read on the forward strand.
CAAGTCATGAAGAACATGAAGCATATTGAAGAATTGATCAAAGTTCAGATGATTATTGAAGCTATACAATATGAAGACTTAGGAACTTAGTTGTTTTTATCTTAATAGTCTCACGTAAGTACTTCTATTTTCAATATTGCATTTGAAGCTCTTAGGTTTTATTCTACACTAGAGACCTGATTTAGAACATGGAAAATATTTTTATAAGGTCTAAAATGCATTTTCAAAGTTATCAAAAATAAGTTTTGGAATCAAAATGTGAAAGAGACTAAGTAGTTTAGTGGTTAGGCGACTGATGATTCTTTATCAAGACTGATGTGCTACCCCCCAGTGTTAATGAAAGAACAAAATAAAAATCAGTCGACTGAACTCTCGGGATCAGGCGGCTGACCTTCTACTGCCTGTTCTGGTGTGCTATTTTGAATAAGTTCAGGAGACTTAATTCTATGTTTTAAACTTCTAACAACGCAGATTTTCTTTTTAAATTCAAATTTTTGAGTTTCCAAACTTGGGGAAAACGGTAAGAAAGTTTCCTACACTATATAAAGCTTATGTTTTCACAAATTAGGGCAACCAAACTCTCACATATAATTCAAATTCATGTTATACTCTTATTATACTCTCTGAAAATCTGCTGAGAGCTTTTACTGAAATCCCTAGCTGATATTCTGATTTGTTCTTCTTAAATCTTCATTCCACAATCAGAATACTTTAAATTTATTGTGAGCTTCAATCTGATATTAATTATCTGAAGTATATTGTGCTTTATTTTGTACAATTTCTACCCTAATTGAGAGTGATTATCTCGTACGAATTTTGTATTGCTGTTGTGCAAACTTTGATAGTTTAGGGTTGTTGAATCATTGCCTAGCAAAAGGGTGCTCTCGTTAGAGTGGGGTCTCAACCTACCAACGGAGAGGGGGGTACTTCACCTATTTAATGAAGTGGTAAAGGAAATCCTCACAACAAGTTGCTTGAGGCAAGGACGTAGGCGGTATGCCAAACCTTGTAAAAAGTATTGTGTTCGCTCTTCTTCCCTATCTCTTTAAATTTAGCACCTTATAATATGCGTGTATGTTTTAAATTCATTGAGAAATTTTTTGAATTCTAAGAGTTGATTGTGGCTAAATCAAATTATTATATTGGATATTGGTTTATGTTGTTGGATGAAAAATTAGACAAGTTTTGATATCTGAATTCAGGTGTGATCAGCTGAGGTAAACTTATTGTAATTGATTGTTTAATAGAAGCATAAGCATCAAGATAACCTAACTTGTATTACTGAATTTGTGCCTTGAGAAAATCATTGATTATTGCTGAATTTTAGAATTGAATATTAAAATAACTGAAGTTTAAATTTGATTTGTATTTTCAGTATTCATATATAACTAGGATTGTCAATTGGTATAGCACGTTCGCTGATTAGCATATTGTGATTGATATTAGAGTGTGGTTGTGGTTGGTTAAATTTAAAAGGGTTTAAAGTAAACCAAAATTCCACTAAATAATTTTTAAATACCCAATTCACCCCCCCCCCCCCTCTTGGGATTACATTTTAATTTCAAAAACATCCAAAAGGAACAACTCTCGCTCCAAATCGAAAGTAGTTTCTTCGAATGGAAAAAGATTCCTTACTAAAGATGAATGTGGATTTTGTCACAGGAAAAGCTATTGGAAGAAGGACTGCCCTAAATTGAAGCACAAGGAGAAGCAAAATGCAAGCGCCAACACAAGTGCTAATGTAGCTGATGAGGATATAGACATAGCACGTACTTATCTCCACAACAGAATGTCAGCCTAATGAATGGATCCTAGATTTGGGATTCACCCACCATATGACATACAATAAAATATATTTCACTAGTATTGAAATAGTAGATGGTGGAAAAGTACTCATGGGAGACGACCATCCATGCCAAATGAAAAGAGTTGCTACTTCCGATTGGAACTACATAATGGAACAACTTTAAAGCTGACAAATGTATGGTATGTACCTGATTTGAAAAAGAATTTGATTTCAATAGGTTATTTAGATTCCAAAAGATTCAAAATCACCATTGAAAATGGAGTCATGAAGGTGATTAAAGGGCATAAGGAGAAATAACCTATATTTTTTGCAAGGACACATAGTTGTAGGTAGAGCCAACACCACCATGGAAAAATCTGAAGGAGACAATTCTGATACTACAAGGCTTTGGCACATGCAACTTGGACATGCCAGTGAAAAAGCTATGCAAGCGCTGGCAAAAATAGGCTTTTTGAAAGCTGCCAAAACTTGTAAATTAGAATTTTGTGAACATTGTGTACTTGGAAAACAAATAAGAGTGAAGTTTGGTTTTTTTGTCCATAAAAAAAAGGCATATATTCTTGACTATATATGTGTATACTGATGTGTGGGGTCCCACTAAGACTCCATCATTAGCCGGCAAACATTGGTTCGTCACTTTGTAGATGACTTCTTTGGAAGACTTTGGGTGTATACCATGAAGCATAAAGATGGAGTCCTAAACGTGTTCTTAGCTTAGAAGAAGATGATCGAAAACCAAATAGGAAGAAAGATAAAGTGCACCTACTATCAGACAATGGTGGAGAATACAAGTTTGATCCATTTTAGAAGTATTGCAAAGATGAAGGAATCAGGAGGCATTTCACCGTAAAGGGAACTCCACAACAAAATGGCATAGCAGAAAGAATGAATCACACTTTGATGGAAAAAGGTGAGATGCATGCTTTTCAACGCTGGTTTGGGTAAGGCATTTAGGGTAGAAGCTATTACATGTGCCAACTATATCATCAACAGACTGCCATCTGCAGTACTTGAAGGAAAAACACCCATTTAGGTATGGATTGGGAAACTTGCTACCGAATATGATTCCTTACATATATTTGGTTTTCTAGCTTATTACCATGTAACTAGTGGTATTCTTGATCCCCCAAGCAAAAGAAGCCATTTTTCTTGGCTTTAGTAGTGGTGTGAAAGGTTACAGGTTGTGGGGTAAAGAAGCAAAAAAGGTGATATTTAGCAAGGATGTCATTTTTTACGAAAGTCAAATGCTCAAGAAAAGAGAAGAAGATGCACCCATGGAAAATACTAACAAAGGTTATTTGCAAGATGTAGAAATTAGAAAGGCCATTATAAGACCTTAATATGAATATAGTCCTTCAGTCACAGAAGAAAATGATGAAGGAGACGATGAAGAGGAGGATCCAGTAGAAGAGCCATAACAACACGAAGAGTCTATTAAAACTAGGTGACCTAGAAGAGAGATTAAGAAGCCAGTGTGGTATACAAACATGATTGCGTATGCCCTACCTATAGTTGAGTATGATATTCCTGCCACATATAAAGAAGTTGTTGCATGTTCTAAAAATGTGGAATGGAGTAAAGTCATGAATGAAGAAATGCAATCTCTTTAGAAGAATAATACCTAAGAGCTTGTGAAGTTTCCCAAAGGAAGTAAGCAATTGGTTGCAAACGGGTCTTTGCCAAGAAGGAAGATCCAAGTAAAAAAGAGAAAATCATATTCAAGGCTCAATTGGTGGCAAAAGGGTATGCTCAAAACGAGGCAATTAATTATAATGAAGTTTTCTCTCCAGTAGTGGGGCATTCCTTTATTCGAATTTCACTATCCATGGTAGCTCAATTTGATTTGAATTTGGTTCAACTTGATGTGAAGACGGCTTTCTTACATGGAGGTATGAAAGAAGAAATTTATATGACACAACTAGATGGCTTCAAGACAAAAGGCAAAGAAGAATGGGTGTGCAAGTTGAAAAGGTCTTTGTATGGTTTAAAATAATCTCCAAGGCAATGGTATAAGAAATTTGATCATTTTATGAAAGACCATGGCTACATAAGCAGCCAATATAATCACTGTGTTTATCTTTGAAAATTGAATGATGGTTATTTCAAATATTTTCTCTTGTATGTTGATAACATGTTGATTGCAAGAAAAAGTACACAGAGATTGAAGAATTGAAGACCAAATTGATGATGAAATTTGGGATGAAAAATTTTGGTGAAGCCAAGAAAATTCTTGGAATGGAAATCACTCATGACGAGGAAAAGGGTGTTGTGCTCCTAACCCAGAAGCAATATTTGAAGATAGTACTACAACTATTTGGCATGAAAGAAAATACAAAAGTAGTAAGTACTCCTTTAGCTCTCCATTTTAAACCTAGTGCAAAATTGTCTCCCAAGCACTAATAAAAAAAAAAAAAGATATGGAACGAATACCATATGCTAGTTTGGTGGGAAGTCTTATATATTTGAAGGTATGTACTAGACTTGATATTTCTCAAGTTGTTGATGTAATTAGTAGATATATGCATAATCCAGGTAAAAAGAATTGGGAAGCAACTAAGTGGGTTTTGAGGTATCTTAAAGGTTCCATGAATATTGGTTTGAAATTTGAAAAAGATTCTAACAGTTTAGATAACTTTCTTATGGGATATGTAGATTCAGATTATGCAGGTGATATTTATCTACTTCAGAAGTAGAATATATGGCAACTAGAGATGCTATAAAAGAAGCCATTTGGATTCATGGTTTGATTGCATAATTGGAAATTCGCCAAGAAAAAGTGATGGTGTACTGTGATAATCAAAATGCTATCAATTTAGAAAAGAATCAGGTTTATCATGCTAGAACTACGCACATTGATGTTAGGTATCACTTTCTTCATAATATAATGAATAATGGATAGTTTCGACTCTAAAAAATAGACATGAAGGAGAATCCCACCAATATGTTGACCAAGGTAGTAAATGGAACTAAGTTCAACCATTGCTTGAACTTAGCCAATATCGTAAATGTTTGAAAAAGAACGATGAGCAATGAGAGGCTTAAGTTTGGAGGGAAGAAACATAGAGGTTGGAATTTTTGAAAGGAATTTTTAAAGATTAGAAACATCCCAAAAATGGTAGTGAGGGGGAGATTTGTGAGGTAAGTAGAGTCCACCACCAATTCATGGGCCCCATGAAAAAATAATAATAAGGAAAATAGAAGAGAAGATTAAAGAAGGTGGTAGATGATTTACATTTGGTAAAAAAAAGGGGGGGGGGGGGGTTTGACAATTGTTATTACTACATTACCCACAATACTACTATAGTATCACACAATAATACTACAGTATCGTATAGTACTACTACAGTACTCAAATTTTGATTATAAATAGGTTCATCCCATAATCATCCCCAAAAACTTAGAATTCCTTGTATTTTGAAGGCTTGTTAGCCAATTTTGTATTTGAGTATGGAAAGAGAATTTGAAAGTTCTTTTGTATTATTGTATTCTCCTCATTTGAACTAGTGAATTGCTTCTACCTACTCTGTGGTTTTCTCTCCAAATTGGAGAGTTTTCCATGTAAAATTCATGGTGTTATATTTGTATGGCTTGTTCTTCATTGCCTTTCTCCATATTAGTTTAATCTTGAATTTGGTATAAAATAAGTGATATCAGATAAAGCTAAATTTGATACTGTTTACGTATATGTTACTATTCACGTATACGGATATTGCTCAACCACGCTCCCAACAGTTGCAAATCTTGTCACCACAAGCCTACGTAACTTCTTTTGTCTTGTAAATTGCATCATTATGTTTACCACTTTAACAATGTTACAAATATAATCATTGTAAGAAAAAGTTAGCATTTTTGAAGTTGGACGAACTATAGTCATCTTCCTAAAATCCCTAATAATCAAGGTAATGTTCAACACATGGTGTTTGGTATAAATATGACATTTTCATTTTAAAGTGTAATTCTTGTAGTACCGTGACAGAAGGGTGAAAAGAACCCCCATTGGGGAGTGTTTTTGCATCCAACAATATTTTTGTTAAAAAATCAAGAGCAATGCCACTAATATACTAAAAATAAACAATATATTCATTATAAAATTAAGTTTTAGGGATAAGTTCTTCCTTAAATCACATTTAATCATCAAATTCCATTCACCATCTCATCAAACAATTTGTACATTCTATCTCAATTTTGGACAATGTTAGAAGCATGAATAGATTTCATAAGTACCGAACCCCTTGGAGGGTTCGCTAAGAAGATAGTTATGTCCTTATTGGCAATTGAATCCTTCCAACCATCAGACATTTGTTCTTCCTTATGGACCTTCATCAATTTTTTTTGTTCAACTAAGTACTTCCTTCTTCGAGGAAGGAACTCTCACATCATAATTAGCTAAGTGCCTCTAATTCAAGTGCCATTGCATAAAATTTTCCAAGCATGCATCTTAAAATAATATTTCAACATTATACATCCACCTTGCTACATCAATACACTCCTTCTCTCTTAGTTCTATAGATGTTTGCTTCATCTTCTATTTTCTTACTTTGAACGACTTTTTTTTTGGATCGGGAATAATAAAAATTCATAGACCCTTATTGCTTTGTTTCCTTAAAGTAGAGTCAGTTAATTTCCACCAACTAGATTGGTAGGTAGTTTGACTTCCACTGCAGAACATTATCATCACGCGAGTCGATTTCTTAAACTAATTCCTTTTCATCTTCACGATAACAATCTATGTTATCTAAATCAAGCATGGGTAATAAATCATTTTCCTCCAATTCTACTTCTTTCTTCAACATTATACGTCCTTACAAACATGTGTTTGACGCTTAGGTATTTCTTTTACATTTCTAAATCATCCAACAATATGTTTGGTTAGAATAATACTCCCTTTGTTACTTTTCGTTTCCACCAAAATGGCAAATTCATTTGTTGCAGTAGTACAAATGTGCATACTTCCATAGATGCTTAGGTCTTTCTTTTACATCACTGAATCCTCCAGCAAAATGTTGTTTGGTTGGAATAATACTCCCTTTGTTACTTTTCTTTTCCACAAAAATGGCAAATTCATTTGTTCTAGTAATCCAAATGTGCATACTTCCACGCTAGTTTTTTCCTCAAGAAGCCTTCAAAACACTAAATGCAAGGTATAACTGTAACGACCCGGCCCTTTATACAGACCCATACTGTTATCACAAATACAAAATACCTGTACCTGGTAAACATACATGAACAACCCGCCCTAAACAGGAACATACGGGTGTAAACCATACATAAATATAATGTAAATGTTGCGAAAAAACATTAACATTCATTAGGATTTCTACTAGACTTATACCAGAGTTTATTTGTCATTTTTATAATTATAGGCATTCACCTAACACATATCCAATACTTACAATCTCCAAGAAGTACTCCAGCTAAGTTCAATACATTATCCAAACACTTACGTAGGCTAAACCCAAAAACAACCTCCCGAGTCCCTCTAGATACTAGGATCGACGTCCTGATGGACCTGAAAATAAAGGTTAAATACAAGGTGAGACACTTCTCAGTAAGGTGGAAAGTATTACAACAATGCATGACTGTATATGCTATTCCAATCAAATTCAATACATATAACGAACATTTTCATTACTGTGTAGCAACATGTATAATAAAGTAAATACTATAAATTTCTTCCATAAAATCCTTTAAATCATGTATATGAATATTAGAACGACGACCAGCTTGGTGTAACATAATTACGCCTATTTTCCCTGTGGCACGGGTTGTGCACTGATGACTCTAACATGCCCTGTTCGTGCAGACATTACCGAGCATCTATTCTATAGTCCAACTGCTTCCCGTGGTCTATTATTTCACCCGTGATTACAAACTCCTGCAAACCGACTATCTTATGTACCCACACTGATTCACATGTGTGATTGCACTGTACTTACTAGCTACGGAACCGAGCCTTTAGGAGTATATTTCAACCCCCGCACTGAAGTATTTTTCAACTCCTTTCACTGAAGTATTTTTCAACTCCTTTGGTAGCAAGTTGTGTTTCCATTAATCATATATATTTATAATGAAAATATAATAACCTGTGCAATTCCAGTGTTTTCACAAACTCATTCAGTCACTTCGGGTATAAACCGGCACACACTCTCTCGGTTTACCCTTTTTCCTATTTAGCATGGTATATATAACCGGCACCTGTTTTCCACATTTTCAGTATAGCAAAGTGGAACTCCAGTTCCCATAATTCATACGCATATTATAAAAGATTCATACATTCCCATTTCAACATAGGTCACACGGGTTTAAATCAAAAGTTTGCTATATGATATAACATTCAGTAAACATCATTTAATGCAAATAAGTGGTTTTTGTAAAGTTTGGAGATCATATGCCAAAATTCTTGTTTTTACAAAAAATCGTAAAACCGGCATTTCTACCCGGTGAAATTTAGTAAATAAGCAGTTAAATCATACATATAATTATAACCTAACTTTTTAGCGCTTTAGTTTTTCAGAAATACTGTTGTAATGAAATTCCCCTTACCTTAAACCTAAAAATGAATATACATATGGAACGGTCCAAAACGACAACTTGGGATCCTCGAAACCTAAAAACACAGAACGTAACTTCACTGCAATCGAGACTACTACATAACTACCTAATCAAAAACGGAATCAGGTCCTTACCTCAAATTTTTGGGGAAAACCCAAAAACCTTTAAAATGATGATTTGATCCGCTAGAATCGTAGAGCTTCCTCCCCTTATCCACGCAGGAACCTCCGTTTTTAGAAACAGACGTCGAACGACAAAGGATCGTAGAAAAAAAGAGAGAGAGAGAGAGAGAGAGAGAGAGAGAGAGCTTTTGGGAGAAAACTTAGCCCTTAAGCAACCAAAATGGATATTTATAGGGCTTTTGACCGAGTCAAACTCGTCGACGAGGCGGCGTCTTCGTCGATGAATCTGCCACACAGCTCGTCGACGAAGCCATACCTTCATCGCCGAGCCCTTTCCGGATATTTTCTTGGCTCTCTCGGTATTTCCTCGTCGACAATGCTCTAAATTTCGTCGATGATGAACTGAAGGGACCTCGTCGAGGAACTCACCACCTTCATCGACGAGCCCTGCTATAAAACCCTCTTTATTCTGTTTCTTACATATTTTCCTTATTTACGGGTTCAGGTCTCTACAATCTCCCCTCATTATAAGAATTTCGTCCTCAAAATTTACTAACTGCTACTAAACATAATCTTTTCTTATAATTCCGCTTTACAAAAGAGTTGACAGTCACTAACAAAGCGACTTCGGCCCAAATTCATTACATAATGTAACATATGGCAGAGGAATACTATGGATACAAAAAGATACTTCGGAAGATTACATACACATACAAAACACTCCCGAAGATTATGCCATTTAATCTACACCATCTATACTACTATACATACTTACGTACTCAGAAATCATTGCGGGTACTTCTGGCATATTTCATATTCTAACTTCCATGAAGCTTCTTCCACTGCATGGTTACGCCATAATGCCTTCACGAGAGGTATTTCCTTAGTCTATAACTGCTGAACCTTTCGGTCCAATACCTATACTGGTACCTCCTCATAGGATAGAGCATCATTGATCTCAAGAGGTTTGTAACTCAATACGTGTGATGGATTTGGTACATACTTTCTCAGTACAAACACGTGAAATACATCATGGACTCTAGATAATGTTGGGGATAAAGCCACTCGATAAGCAACTAAACCTATCCTTTTAAGGATCTCAAAAGGCCCGATATACCGAGGACTTAGCTTCCCCTTCTTCCCGAACCTCATCACCCCTTTCAGCGAAGTGAACCTTAGGAATACCATATCTCCTATCTTAATTTCCAACTCTCGTTGACGAGTATCAGCATAACTCTTCTGTCGACTCTGAACTGTCTTGATTCTTTCCCTAATCAAATCGACCTTTGCAGAGGTCTGCTGAACAAATTATGGGCCCAATATCTACCGCTCACCTACCTGATCCCAGTACAACGAAGATCGACACCGACGACCATAAAGTGTTTCGTAAGGTGCCATCTCTATGCTAGCCTGGTAACTGTTGTTATATGCAAACTCAACAAGTGATAGGTATCGTATCCAACTATCACTGAAATCCAGTACACAAACCCGCAACATATCCTCCAACGTCTGAAAATTCCTCTCAGACTGTCCATCCGTCTGCGGGTGAAAAGACGTACTAAATGTCAGCCATGATCCCAAGGCATCCTGCAAACTCTTCCAGAAACGAGATGTAAAATGCGGATCCCGATCTGAAACAATAGAAATAGGGACACCATGGAGTCGTACCACCACCTACACATAAAGTTCTGCAAGCCTATTCAGAGAGTAGCTGACTCTAATTAGAATAAAATGTGCAGTCTTCGTCAGCCGATCCACTATAACCCATATAGCATTCACCCTATGCACCGCCGCAGGTATACCCATCACAAAATCCATTAAGACATGTTCCCACTTCCACTCAGGGATGTCAAGTCGCTGAAGTGGTCCTGCTGACCTTTGATACTCTGCTTTGATCCGCTGACATGTCAGGCACTACTCTACAAAACAAGCAATCTCTCTTTTCATGTTGAACCCTGGTACATTTTCGTACTACCAGGATGTACAATGTAGAGTGAACGGTGTGCCTCCTCCAAAATAACCTATTTAATCACGACATCATTTGATACACAAACCCTGCTGCGAAATCTCAATATCCCGTTGCCGGAGATTCTAAAATCCAACTTCAACCCCTTCTGAATTCCTTCTCTAACCTCAACCAACTCTGAATCCTCCTCTTGCGTAACACGGATCCTCTCCTGCAAAGTCGGTTGTACCACCAAGCTGGCAAGAACAGCCTGATGATTTCCTTCCACTACCTCTAAACTCAACCTTTCAAGGTCCATACAAATCTGATGCTGAACCTCCACTACTGAGACCGACGCATCAATAGACTTTCGACTCAGAGCATCAGTTACCACATTAGCCTTTCCTAGGTGATAGCTAATAATACAATCGTAGTCTTTTATCAACTCAAGCCACCTGCTTTGTCTCATGTTTAGCTCCTTTTGGGTGAAAAAGTATTTAAGACTTTTATGGTCAGTAAAAATCTCACACCTTTCACTATATAGGTAGTGCCTCCAAATTTTCAATGCAAACACCACCGCTTCTAATTCCATATCATATGTCGGGTAGTTCTTCTCGTATTCTTTGAGTTGACGAGAAGCATAAGCAACTACTCTACCCTGCTGCATTAGAACACAGCCACAACCCTTTTTAGAGGCATCACTGTAAATAACAAAGCCGCCAACACCAAATGGAATAGTCAAAACTGGAGCAGTAACCAGTCACCGTTTCAGCTCCTGGAACCTCAGCTCTCACTCATTAGTCCAATCGTACCTCATGTTCTTCCGTGTGAGTCTCGTCAAAGGACCTGCTAAATTGGAGAACCCTTCTACAAACCGACGGTAGTAACTTGCAAGCCCTAGAAAACTTCTAACCTCCCGAACATTCTTCGGTCTCGCCCAGTCCACTACTGCTTCAATCTTACTTGGGTCCACTGATACACCTTATTTAGACACTACGTGCCCTAGAAATGCAATATGTTCCAGCCAAAACTCTCACTTCTTTAGCTTAGCATACAACCTCTTATCCCTAAGCATTTACAATACCAGTCTCAAATGAACTTCATGTTTTGCAGCACTCCTAGAATACACTAGGATGTCATCGATAAATACCACGACGAACTGATCTAAATATTCGTGAAAGATCCTGTTCATCAAATCCATAAATGCTGCAGATGCATTAGTCAAACCAAAAGGCATAACCATAAATTCGTAATGGCCACATCGGGTTCGAAATGTTGTTTTTGGGACGTCCTTCGCTTTCACCTTCAGCTAGTGATACCCAGATCGTAGATCGATCTTAGAAAAGATCTGCGTGCCCTGAAGCTGATCGAACAAATCATCGATCCTGGGTAGCGGGTATTTATTATTTACCGTCACCTTGTTAAGCTCTCTATAGTTGATGCACATTCTCATCGACCCATCCTTCTTCTTCACAAATAACACCAGTGCTCCCCACGGAGAAACACTTGGTCGAATGTACCCCTTGTCAAGCAGCCCCTGAAGTTGTTCTTTCAACTCTCTCAATTCGGTTGGAGTCATACGATAAGGAGCTTTTGATATAGGCATCATACCTAAAGCTAACTCAATAGCAAATTCCACTTCACGGTCCAAAGGTAAACCTAGCAAGTCCTCTGGAAACACGTTAGGAACTCGCGCACTACTGCAATCATCTCCAGATCCCGTTCTTCTGCTGGCGTGTCTTTCACAAACGCTAGATACCCCTGGCATCCCTTCAGGAGTAGCTTCCTAACTTGCATAGCCAAAAGGATCCGTGGTACAAAACGCACGCACGACCCTAAGAATCTGAATTCCTGCTCCCCTAACAGTCTGAATAACACCCCCTCCTGTGGCAATCAATACTGGCATAACTAACCGATAACCAGTCCACCCCTAAGATGATATCAAAGTCGAACATATCATACACCACAAGGTCGACTGGTAGTATCCTCCCCTGAATTTCAACCGGGAAGTTATGGACTACACTGCTACACCTAACTGCAGACCCAGATGGCGTAGCCACTACCAGTTCATAATCTAACAGTTGCACCTCTAAACCACACAGTTTAACAAACCCTCGAGAAATAAAAGAATGCATTGCCCCAGAATCAAATAATATAACAGCTTTATGAAAAAGCATATAAATGATACCTATAACAACATCACCAGCGTTTTCGGCATCAGCTGGAGTCAAAGAATACACCCTAGCCTGGGTCGTACCTCCTTGCTGACCACCATGTTGTGCTTGAGCATTTCCCCTATATGGCTACTGCGAGGTTCCACTGTTCCCCCACATGCGACAGTCTCTCGCCTGATGCCCTTGCCTACCACACCTCATACAAGCCCCCGTAGTCAACCAACACTGCCCAGCGTGTTTCTTACCACAAAGAGAGGAACTACGGTAAGATGTGGTATTCTGGGACGTACCACCACTGTTCTTCTTCCAATTTCCCTACCTTGCCCCAGACAAAGAACTAGGAGGCGCTGGCCTTTTCTTCGAGACCTAAATCGAGACATAAACCTCAGCGTCCTCTAGCAAACACTCCTTGGCCACAGTGGCTTTGTCAACCAACGTAGCAAAGTCCTGTAACTGCAAGATCTCTATCTTCCTACGAATCTCCTTCCTCAAAAGCCTCTGAAACTTCCAGGCCTTCTTCGCTTCATCCGGTATCAAGAATGGAGCGAATCGAGACAACTCCTGGAATTTGGCAGCATACTGCTACACCTCAGTAACTTCTGCGTCAGGTTCATAAATTCCTCCATCTTCATGTTTCTAACCATGGCCAGAAAATATAGTTCAAAGAAGAGCTCTTTGAACCAAGCCCACGTCAACGCTACTAGTATCGGTCGGTCCTCCTCCATCTTCCTTACAGAAACCCACCATCTCTCAGCCTCCCCTACCAACTTGAACGTGACAAAGGTGACCTTCTTCAGTTTAAAGCATCCAGGATCTTCTCGATCTCCTGGATCCAATTCTCAGCACAAACTGGATCTACACTTCCCACAAAAACTGAAGGCTTCAACCTAGTGAACTGCTCAATTGAGCAATCCATCTCAATCGTAGAAGGATCCTGCACTCTATTCGTTCGCACCACCTCAGCCACAAGCTGTTGTGTGAAACCCCGAAGTACACTAGTAGAGTTGCTGCCAACATCATGGCCAGCACCCTCACTATTACTGCCTCCCATGTTGGCAGTAATATCCCTGGATTCCATCATGAAAACAATTACGAGAATCCATTAGAAAGAGTATTAATGTAAGCATCGGTTACCACTATCATATTATAAATTCAATCCCCTAAATCCATACCCTCAATATTGACACACCTCAACAATTTTAACACCATTATTTGAACTCAGATTCCACCCTTCCACTTGGAAACAAAATCGTCAATGGATTGCCGTAATTTTCTAAACCTTTCGATTGACCCAAAAAAACATAAAAGTCTATTAATGGATTTCCGTCTCCAAGTATACAAAGAAAAACCCAAGGTCTCATCCATGTCCTATACTCTGGTATATTCTAGACTGCTGGAACTAATAAATCCTAAGTTTTACACATATCCCTAACTAGGCAGCATGAATTAGATCACACTTCCGACTGGTTAAGGGCTCTAATACCAACTGTAACAACCCGACCCTTTATACGGACCTATATTGTTATCACAAATATAGAATACCTATACCTGGTAAACATACATGAACAACACACCCCAAATAGGGACATACAAGTGTAAACCATACATAACTATAATGTAAATGTTGTGAAAAAACATTAACATTCATTGGGATTTCTACTAGACTTATACTAGAGTTTAATTGTCATTTTTATAATTACAAGCATTCACCTAACACATATCCAATACTTACAATCTCCAAGAAGTACTCCATCTAAGTTCAATACATTATCAAAACACTTACGTAGGCTAAACCCAAAAACAACATCCCGAGTCCCTCTAGCTACTAGGACCGACGTCCTGATGGACTTGAAAATAAAGGTTAGATACGAGGTGAGACACTTCTCAATAAGGTGGAAAGTATTACAACAGTGCGTGACTGCATATGCTATATTCCAATCAAATTCAATACATATAACGAACATTTTCATTACTGTGTAGCAACAGGTATAATAAAGTAAATACTATAAATTTCTTCCATAAAAGCCTTTAAATTATGTATATGAATATTAGAATGACGACCAACTTGGTATAACCTAATTATGCCTATTTACCCCGTGGCACGGGTTGTGCATTGATGACTCTAACATGCCCTGTTCGTGCAGACATTGCCGAGCATCTATTCTATAGTCCAACTGCCTCCCCTAGTCTATTATTTCACCAGTGATTACAAACTCCTGCAAGCCGACTATCTTATGTACCCACACTGATTCACATGTGTGATTGCACTGTACTTACTAGCTACGGAACCGAGCCTCTAGGAGTATATTTCAACCCTCGCACTGAAGTATATTTCAACTCCTTTCACTTAAGTCTTTTTCAACTCCTTTGGTAGCAAGCTATGTTTCCATTAATCATATATACAATTTATAATGAAAATATAATAACCTGTGCAATTCCAGTATTTTCACAAACTCATTCAGTCACTTCGGGTATAAACCGGCACACACTCTCTCGGTTTACCCTTTTTCCTATTTAGCATGGTATATATTACTAGCACCTGTTTTCCACATTTCAGTATAACAAAGTGGAACTCTAGTTCCCATAATTCATACACATATTATAAAAGATTCATACATTCCCATTTCAACAATTCAAGCATCTCCTACTACAGTATTAATGCAAATAAGTGGTTTTTGTAAAGTTTGGAGATCATATGCCAAAATCCTTGTTTTTACCAAAAATCGTAAAATCGTAAAACCGACATTTCTACTCGGTGAAATTTAGCAAATAAGCCGTTAAATCATACATATAATTATAACCTAGATTTTTAGTGATTTAGTTTTTCAGAAATACTTTTGTTATCAAATTCCCCTTACCTTAAACTCGAAAATAAATATACGTACGGATCGGTCCAAAACGACAACCCGGGATCTTTGAAACCTAAAAACACAGAACGTAATTTCACTGCAATCGAGACTACTACATAACTGCCTAATCAAAAAGGGAATCAAGTCCTTACCTCGATTTTTGGGGAAAACCCGAAAACCTTCAAAATGATGATCTGATCTGCTAGAATCATAGAGCTTCCTCCCTTGATCCACGCAGGTCCTCCGTTTTTAGAAACGGACGTCGAACGGCAAAGGATCGTAGAGAGAGAGAGAGAGAGAGAGAGAGAGAGAGAGAGAGAGAGAGCTTTTGGGAGAAAACTTAGCTCTTAAGCAACCAAAATGGATACTTATAGGGCTTTTGATCGAGTCAAACTCATCAACGAGGCGGCGTCTTCGTCGACGAATCTGCCACACAGCTCGTCGACAAAGCCATACCTTCGTCGCCGAGCCCTTTTCGGATATTTTCTAGGCTCTCTCGGTATTTCCTCATCAATGACGCTTTAAATTTCATCGACGAGGAACTAAAGGGACCTCGTCGACGAACTCACTACCTTCATCAACGAGCCCTGCTATAAAACCTCCTTTATTTTGTTTCTTACATATTTTCCTTATTTACGGGTTCGGGTCTCTACAATAATTATTTATTTACATTGAATAATAGGTTGCATGGTAGGAACTAGCAAATTTTAAAAAATTAGCATGAACATTATGCAAGAAAGCATATTTCAAAAAAAAATATATTTCTAAAGTTTGGCTAAGCGCAAGTAGATTGGTTTGAATGTAAAGACTGCTCTAAAGTCACTTAGTCACTCACCAAAAAAGAGAAGAACAATTTGTTAACATAAATGTTCAAAGAAGAAGAAGTGCACTCCAACTATTTGAAACACTTCCACTTGGTCACAAAGATTCGAGGAAGAAGAAGAAGAACTAGAGAGAACTTGCATGGTTAAAGAATCTTTCAAGTAGAAGACCGAAAGAAGATGAGCCTTGAAGAAGATCACTTGGTCAAGACGAAGCTTTGAACTTTGCCTATATTTTCATGTAGGTTCATAAAGCTTAGAACTTAGAATTAGTGCTTTCACTAAGAAAAAGATCCTTCAAAGAAGAAGAATCTTTCACGTAGATTCGAGGAGTTGAAGGACTTCGAATAGGGTCTAAGTAAATGAGTTAAGGATGCATAAAATTAAAATTCTGCTCATTGATTTAGTATTTTTTTTTTTTTTTTCTTTTTCACTTTCCTTGATAATCAAACACAAAAGAGCAGAATCATTTTTATTTTCCTTTCCTTTTTCCTGAATGGATATTATTTCCTCCAAATTATTCCCTTATTTAGTACATGGAGAAAGCCCTACATAAAAACCTCGTGTGTATCCACTAAAGGCAAATTGGGATATAAAGCCTATTGAGTTTTTATCTTTATTTTCATTATCATTTAACTTCCTATTTATTTTCCTATTGCATTCTCTTATTTTCCTCCATCCTTGCATACCCTGATCATTCAAAGAGACATTAATAAACACATTTTTCTTTTCTTAAATCTTCCATGTGCATGGGAATATTTAGAGGTGAGCAAATGGTTGGTTCAACCAAATTCAGTTAATTAACCGAATTAACCGAAATTTTTGGTTACTGAGAACTGTTAACCGAATCGAACCTGACCAAATTACCTTTTCGGGTAATTTGGTTAACCAAATTTAACCAAATTAATTTGAAATTAATTAATAAAAACATAATATAAATGTAGATTTTTTATCAAATATTAATTAACATATTAACAAATTAATATATTAATAAATTAGTATATACTAATTAACTTATTAACAAATTATCATATACTAATTTATATTTAAATTTTAATTAATTATTAAATTGATTATTTTGGTTAACCGAATTCACATTCCTCTTAACCGAACCTATTAACCAATTAACCAATTAACCGAACTTTGTAAAATCATAACCGAATCAACCGATCTTGTGTTCTTAACCAAACTAAACAGACCAATTTCGATTAGTTAATTTGGGTTTCCTCAAATTATGCTCACTCCTAAGAATACTAATAAACTCATCTTTCTTTTCTTAACTTTTCAATGCGAAACAACTTTTCTATACATCTCTCAAAGGCACCTCCCACGAGTTGATTGATACACTTACCTGACATATGGCTCAGATGAGGTCGAAGTGGTAGACCATAATGATATTATGAAGACAAAAGACGTTCCTTTGATGGCAAAGCTATCGGTGGGGGATATTGGGGGCACTGCCCCCAAACAACGGAGTCCGAGACTGTATGACCTATCTAATGTGAACGGTGGGCACAGTAGGTGAGCGACAACTACGAGTATGAACGGCAACCGCAATTGGTGAATGACAACCACCAGTGTAAACAATGACCATGGCAGGTGAGCCACCGCCAAGATTGGTGAATGACAGTCACCAGTGTGAACGGTGACCATGATAGGTGAGCCACCGCCACCTACCGTGATAGGTGAGCCGCCCATGTGTTTCTTCCACAGACCAAAGACTATAATTAAACCCCACCCCCCCCCCCCTGGGGGCTCTCCAATCGAAGCAAAACACACATTTCAACTGCAAGTTGTGTCCTCTTTTGTTTTTTATATTTGTTATCCTTTCGCCCTTGAAACTCATCTATTGAGTGTATAATTGGACAGATTGTTGTCCGATTGTTGTAATAAAACTTTATGTTGTCTCTTCAATCGTTTGTTCAAAGCAAATCTTGGTATTGCTAATAGTGGGTTTTGAAACCCACTCAAATATCCATTAATTTCAAAACTTTCTTACATCTCATTAACAGATACAGGAATAGAGAAAAAATGAATACAAAACTCCCAGCAATTTTGAAGAAAAGAATGCCAACTTCCAATATGTTCAAATGCTGCAAGAAGAATTACCCTTGAACACCAAGCTTTGGGCATCCAACGGCAAGTGGTAAGTCCAAGTTCTTCACGGTTCGAAATGTTCTTGGAACCATCTTGTCAACATAGACAACTCCATCCAAATGATCACACTCATGCTGTAATATGCGTGCTTGCCAGCCTGAAGCATCTACTTTGATGGGCTTACCATCACGACCCAAACCTGTAACCTCAACCTCAAGGGATCGCTCCACCACCGCTCTGAATCCACCAACACTGCAAAAATAATGCAGATAAAATTTGTACTTAAAAAATAATAGAAGCATCTATAATTGACCATAAACACAATTGATAGAATAAGCACAATTGATAATTGCTTCACTAATGATTCATTACCATATGGAACACAACTCGTGCAATTTCAACAACAGAGTAGAAGCTAGACTTGCCTCTCCACCCACACATTTAATAGCATGTAAAGACCCAATGGACATGAAACCATTCCATTTTTCTAGCCAGTTTTGCAAGATGCAAGTCTATTCACTAGAACGGACTCAATAATTAAGAGGAATGACGATGGACCAGAAAATACTACAAAGAATGCAAAAGTAATTTCTTTGGATGCTGGAAAAAATTCTATGATGTGATGAAAGAGGGATTTTTAAGTGATATGTTAAGACAAGATGAACCAACCTCATATTGTACCCAAAATAAATGCCATTATGAGATCATGTCGTTCAGCAATGTCCGTTTTGCAAAATTTATTACCCAAGCAGCACAAGTGATTTTTCAGTATCTGTCTCTAAATAAAATTGAATATCAATTTCTCCTGCTTATGTCAAATGGTTTAAATGTTTTACTAGAGCTCCTTTTCAGCTTTTGGTCATTTTCTCCCCAATGGGGAGTATGCTGTACCTATAAAATAAAATGAGAACTCAAAATTATAAAATTTTTACAATCCTTTCAGCTGCTGACAACCTGAATTTTCTGAAGTAATCCAGCTACTTGAGTTAAAATTGAGCACAAAAGAGGGAAGAAAAAAAAAATAGATTTGAATTACCAAAAGAGAAATTACTGTTGCAAAGTGCAAAGCTTTGGCATTAACAATATCAGTGTTAAGGTCCATATTATCAGAATAAGTTTAAAAAACTAAACATACAAAGTCACTATATCTTTTCAAAATGAAACAAAAAATATAGAATGAACAAATTGTGCTGCTAACTAAGTTTCATCTAAAAAATTTAAATGAAATATTGACGCTGCGTTTGGGAGCATAGATTTCGGACCTCAGATTTGGATTTGAGTGGACTTAATAAATTTCAATATAATTTTATATTACATCTCATCCAAATCCAATACAACTTCAAATCCAAAGTCATTCCAAATATAGGGTGAATGCATTCACTCTTTTTAATTAAACCCATCTTTTAGATGTCATTGCTAGAGAGCTAAAACCTCAGAATTTAGAAAGTACCAAGTATAATCTAGCTACTTTATCTGGTGTTAGAGATAAAACTGATGGCTGACCTAGGTACTAATGTTAATAATCACTGGATCAAGTTTCAACACCATATGGCATAGAAGGAATATTGGATTAATAAAGACACACAGATTACTGTACTTCATACTTAAGAAGAATTCCATGTTAAAAAGATATTAGCCACATCTTACCTCAAACACCCTTCAAAAAATAGTGCTGTTTTGTTGCCCTTTCTTCTAAGCTTTGGATTCAGAATCACCTGCATTAGAAGAATTGTTAAATTGTATTATTATAATAAAATGTTTATCATATAGCAATACATCATTTATACTTTGTCCTTTCCCATGTATTATCATACCAGAAGATCAAAAGGACGTCTATCTTGTGCTTCAGTCTCTTTTTTTGGTGCATAACTAATATACTCTTTTGTATCTTCCAAAACAATTATCTGCACTCATGAAAAATTGATAACCTGGTACTTAGCTGCTAATATAAGGTTCCCCTTTTTTCTAAGAAGAGATTTAATAAAAAAAGAAGCATGTATGTGGAGGAAAATTAGAAAAAGGTAAAAATCCTTCCAATCTCTCTGCATATCGGTCAAAGACACTCCTACCAAATATCCAGCAGTAGCTGACCAAAATATGAGAAAACTGCCCTACAACATCAGTTTAGGAAATTGCCTGCCCCCAAGTTCTCGCATTTTGTTCCAACCAAATACATAAACCACTGCAGAAGGAGCACAAAGACAAAGAATCCAATAATCTTTGAGCATTTGGAACAAACTTGCCATTGAGGAGAGGAGATGAGAATATAGTCACTAGAGAAATTAAATAAACAAACAAAACATTAATCATACACAAAACATACAGAAAATTTTCTTCATGAAAATCCAACTTGACATATTGAATTGCCTGTTCTTTAAAGAGAAAAAATATGATGCTAATATCATAGCTTGCGCAACTACATTATGAGTTTTAAAAGCAATCTGCACTCTTCACATCCTCTAAAAGTTGGGTTAATCATTTTTTCTCTTACCTCCATGCAAGTCCTGATAAGTGTAATCATCATGTAGCCTATTAGCCATTAATGTTAGTTAAATCACCCTTACTCACTAGTGTGCTACCTTGTCTATATTACCAGTGTCCAAACCATCCCAATTGCCTTGCCTTCATTTTATCTTTTACAAGGGCTACTCTTAGTCTACTATAGATGTGTTCATTTCTTGCTTATCCTTTTTTTCTTTTTTTTTCTGATAACAAAATTTTCAGTAAAACAAGAACAAGAACAATTAAGAGGAGGATGATAAGGTGTCCTCCATAAGAACAAAAACAGAAGTTAAAAATGCAAAATATTTGCATCAATGCTGCCTTCCAGTTCCTAATATCGGATAGTGAGAGACCCTCAAAAACACCAAAAAAGTGAGCTCAAAAAGGAAGCAAAAAACGTAGCTTTCGCCCACATTAAACTCAGGGGAGTTTTCTGGTCTTGAAAATCCTAACATTCCTTTCAAGCGAAGGTGTCCACGACGTAGCAAAAACTGCACAATTCCAAAACTTCTATTTTTTCTGTTAATTTCAAAACCCCAAAACTGCACCGCTATAAATTCATGAATAGTCTGCAGTGCCACTCAAACCCCGTCAAAGCAGGAGAACAGGTGGTTCCATAAAAAACTTGCCACCCCAAAATGCAAAAATAAATGGCAATTGATCTCATTCTCCTCATGACACATCATGCATACATCTGGCCTGAGAGCCTAGTGAGGCCTCCTAGTCTGAAGTAAGTCATTCGTGTTAACCCTATAGAGAACCAAAGCCCAAATGAAAGCCTGAATCTTAAAAAAGACTACAGCCTTCCACACAAATTCATCCAAATGCAATGAGCTGGGATTTAGATAATTTGTAAGGCAGATGAAAAAATATTTTGAAGAAAAAGACCCTTAGGAGTCCCCAACCCAAAGCCTAGCATTACCCCCTCCCATTAGGATTGAAAGAATTTAGAACACCCAACACGCAGTTAAGTTCATCTACCTCTCTTTTGTTGGAACTCCTGAAAAAGTTTGTCCCATGACACAAAAACCCCTTAGAAGAAAAAAAATTTTGAAATAGGTGCATTGCGGATGGAAGATAATCTATACCAACAAGGCACTAAAAATTCCAACAAAGACTCACCTGCACAAATATCCTCCCATAAACAAACCCTATCAGCAATGCCAACAGTGAAACAAATGAAGGGAAAAAAATAACGTAACCCCTGAAACAAATTTCCAAGGGCTCGCATGAGTAACAATGCCACCCCCCCTAGTATCCCACCCATTCCTATCAATGCCATACTTGCTCTTAATTACCTTGAGACAGAAGGAGTAAGACTCTAAGGGGAATCTCCATGACCATTTTGCCTATTAAGGTAATGTTCTTAGAAACCACATTACTGAGGCTCACCCCCACCCCCTGACTTTGGTCTCCTGACCACCTCGCAGCTAGCAAGGTTATCCTTTTTGTCCTCCACATAACTGGACCACAAGAAATCTTTCATAAGCTTCTCCAAGCACCCAACCACTTTCATGGGATTTTAAATAAAGATAAAAAATAAATGAATGAGAATATTAGAAAGAAAAGGATTAATGAGGGTAATCTTACCTCCCAAGGAGTGATAAGCCTCCTTCCACCCCTCCAATGTTTCCCCTACCGTTTCAGTCACTGGGTTCCAGAAAGACAAAAGGGTCACCCCAAGAGGAAGGCCAAGAAAAGAGATGGGCCAGGCCAATATAATGCACCCTGCTAGAGATCTAAAACCTTCTATTTCCCTATTACTCAAATTAATGCCTACTAATCCCCACTCTTAGCCAAATTTATTTTCAAACCTGAAATATTTATAAAAATGCTAAGGTAAGGACCTCACGAAATTTCTCCATACTATTTTTTTAGTAGAAAATAGTATCATCCACGAATTGAAAATGAGACACCTTCACCTCCTCCCTACCAACTACCAAAGCCCTAATCACACCTAGATCCTGAGCACAAAGCACAAGCCTACTCAAACCATCCATCACCAATGTAAACAAGAAAGTAGATAACGAATCCCTTCGTCAAAAACCCTTGGAAACCCCAAAGCAATCCCTGGGCTGACTGTTGACAGTCACCGACATATTGGCTGAACTAAGGCATCCTCTAAGTACATTTATGCCATAAAGTCCCAGAACCCCTTTTAACCAACACCTTATCCAAGAAACCCCAATTGGCCATGTCATAAGCTTTCTCGAAGTCAAATTTAAAGATAATGCCCTTTTTATCTTTCCTCTTAATGTCATCAACAAACCATTAGCTACCAAGATTGCATCTAAAATTTGTCTCAGACAAAACTAGGCTAGGCCCAAGAAATGGTTCCCCAAACACCTCCTTGAGTCTCCTTAACATGACCTTAGTGAGGATCTTCTAGATGCTAGTAACTAGAGGGCCTCAAATCCTTTGCTTTCCTAGACCTCTCCTTTTTAAGAATGAGAGCAATGAAAGTACAGTTAATGCTCTTATACAATACACAATGCTCTATTCCTATGAAATTCCCAAAATATCTCATCGCATCATCTTTCAACCATGGTTTTAAATAAAGGTCGCGACCGTTACGTAATGCCGTTACGTAAAGGTTTTTTGGGTTACTGATACCGTTAGACACCGTGAAATCGGTGGGAAGAAAAATCACGGCCGTAGCGGCCGTTACGGACCGCGACCGTTACGTAAAGGCCGCTACGGCCATTACGTAACCGCTACAGGACTGTTACACCAAAAAAATATTTTATTTTTTACTTTTTTTTCTCACTTTTTCTCTCTCTTTCATATATCATTCTCAATATACCAAGTCGCAAGAAGGGGAAAAGATTATAATGAGGATGACAATGATGCAAAATTTACTATTTCTTTAAATACTCACAATAGATGCATTAATTAACAATTTCAAAACACTAACTTGTTAGGAAATTTTTTTTTTTAATAATATTAGTAATGTGATATTTATGTTCTTTATTTTTCAACTTCAACCTTCTTTCTTTTCTAGCTATTTTATATTTATATTATTCGTATGTCTTATGTGTCTAATAGATTAATGGAGTGTATAATGTATTTTATTTTATTAATTCATTTAGCACACATAAGAATTTATCACAGATAAGAACAATGAGAAGTATAAATACGCGCACACGTGTAATTTTCTATCAATGATGGTTTAAAACAAATGTAAACTTGTTGCCCTTACCAAATAACTTAGTTACTCGAACTAAAGGGTCCAAAATACACTAAAACCCTTTCTAAGAATGGCTAAAAGTTTAAAACATGCAAGTACGCTAATATGCACAAGGTTGTGCGTGCTTCAAAAAAATTCACGGCCGTTACACCCGCTTCCCGTTATGTAACATCCGCTACTCTTGCTTCCCGTTACACCCGTTACCGTTACGTTACGCTACCTGCTACCGCGATTTAAAACCATGCTTTCAACACTTCCCAGCTGTTTTGCAAAAAAGCAATAGAGAAATTGTCTGGTCCCAGAGCTTTGTCCCTATCCATATCAAACACAGCCCTTCTGATCTCCAAATCGCCTTTCTAACCAATTAGCAGTCTCTTCCCTAGTGGGTTTCCAATTGAGCCCCTCCAAGTCACCCTATTCTTGCAATCGTCAGTGTAAAGCATTTTATAGAAATTAGTAATCCCCAAACCAATCTGCATTGATCCGTCACCACTTCTTCCTGAATCTAAGTCCAACTCTTAATTAAGCTCTTCCTTGTCTTCCCATTAGCTACCCTATGAAACAATCTAGAACTGCAATCCCCTTAGCCCAATGAAACCTAGAATTTTTACACCAACTCTTTCTTCCCTTAACAAAAGCAATTCCAACTCATTACAAAGGTGACCTCTTTTCTGTATCTTCCTCTCTGAACAAACCACACTCCTCTAGTCTGTTCAACCCTATCAAATCATTCAAAATGCTATTTTTCCGCTCCCAGTCTTTCCAACCGTAGTTTGATATCACTTCTTTTCTTGCTTTATCTTTTAGAACTCAGCCCATCATCCATTTTAACATTCTCATTACAATCACACTTTCTGTAAATTTTACTTCCTAAGCAAGGCCTTATCTTTGAAAAGATTAAATAAATTGAACAAATTAAGGTGGACTAATAAGATATTCTGAATTGTCTTTAAAAAGATTTTCTTTGCTAGTAAAGGGCACGCATATTTCTGCCAATCACTCATTATTTTAATTTGGGAATTTTTTTCGGAAGAAATGAAAAGACAGTGTATGTTCATTCGCGCAGATTATTTATTCAATCGCAATATTTGCTTGTCTCAAAGCAGAAAAAATGTTTGTTTTGTGGAGTATGATTTATTAAATGGAAAATAGGTTTAATGTACAATAGCCTGTGTGCAAGCACATGCATACACATGCATGGCTAGAGATTATGCAAATACATGGTATTGGTTTTTGGAAAAACTGAAATAGAATACTTCATTTTGTGAGTAGATGTTAGTATTGAATCATTTAAAATTCCATTTGAAGTTTTTTTTTTTTTTTTTTTAAGTGCAAAGCACACAAAAAATGTCTAAAAAGTTAAAAGGTATGTTCGAATTTTTGTAGCTAAAAATTGATCATGTGGTTTAACACAAATAGTTTATCTTCTTTTTTCCTTTTTTTTGTTTTTTAAAGAAATGGTTCATCAATAAATCTCTTTGTTGCTTAGGTTTGAATTTGAAACAAGACCGCATGCATAGCACAGGATATTGCTTGCTCATACAATATGGCTGATCTTACACCGATCCTATAAAATTTCCTGTTCAAGTTTAAATGTAATTTGATGGTCAAGTAGTATCAAGGTGACTTGTCCATTTTAGCCAACTTGATTTAATTCTATGCATCACATATTCTTCAATTTTCGCCTCTACTTGCATCAGCAATCCTAGGTAATAGAATGTAATGCTCCTAGGTATTTTTTAACCAACAAATTCAACTTCTCTTTTCATTATTTTTTGATTGGAAACAAAGAATTGTATCAAAGAAAGAAAGGAGTACAGTCAAGAAAAAAATAAAAAGGGAAAAAAGGAACAGGAAGCAAAAGATATCCTCCCATTCAACTTTTTCTTCATTTTCCCATCTAGAATTAGGAAAATTGCAATTGACATTATCTATTTTACTTTTATGTATCATGAAACCATTAGGATCTGTTTGGTTAAATATACAAAAAGGAGCTTCTGTATTGTTGTTTTAAATGAAAACAAGGGATTGTATCATGTATTTTTACACA
Organism: Malania oleifera; assembly: GCF_029873635.1. NCBI lineage: Eukaryota > Viridiplantae > Streptophyta > Magnoliopsida > Santalales > Ximeniaceae > Malania > Malania oleifera. The sequence goes on from NC_080422.1 coordinate 22,193,515, forward strand.
CAAAAACACAATTGGTTAATTATTTTTGAAATTGTTCCTACAAATGAAAACACGAACGTTGTTTGGTTAAGGTTGATCTAAGTGCCAATTTGTTAATAAAATAACGATAACAATAATAATAATAATAAAATTATTATTATTATTATTAAAGAGTGCATTATAATCCACACCTTGTATTTTCATTGTATTTGGAAGAAATGTGTTCCAAAACCCAGGAAACACCTTAAATTTGTTACCTAAAAACCTGTATTTTCTCAGATAGGTTTCCAGAAATGATCTTTTGAAAACTTTAACCACATGAATTTTATGTACTCTTTATATCCTGCGTTTCCAGATACAAGAACCACGAGTGTTTTCCAAAACTAATATTATTTTAATCAAAATTCTTTAAAAATAATTTAATCTCGTAGGACCACCTGCAAGATTTGCATGGGTCAAAGTGGCAACTAAATCTCACTAGTTGAAGTTGGGAGATTTGCCAACTAAATCTTGCTGTTTGAAGTTTGGAGATTTGCTTCTTGTTTGGCAACACAGCATTTCAGGCTGTTACAGGCTAGCAGCTTTGTCCATGGCTTTGGCGACAGCGATGCTGCCATACTTTGGTGGGTGGAGAAGGTATGCAATGTGTAGAAACAGGGATGGGTAGGGCTGGAGACCATGGCGATAGCAACCTTGGAGACAAGGTCATAGACACTGGGGACGTTGCGGCCAGCAAGGATTTCAAGCCAGAGAGGAGCACAGGAGCAAAATTCTCCAGAAGCCTTGAAGGAGACACCGGAGCCACCAAAGCTACAGCTTCCTTCTGGCAATTGCAAGGCTGGAGGAAGAGTTTGGGTACATTCTTGTCCAGAACAACAAGTCTTTGAGCCTAAGCACATGTCTTTCCGTTCAAGTGAAGTGGACATTACAGATAAGGGCTTGATTGTCTCTTTTGAGGATGATTTGGTGGACATGAGAGAGTCTGTCAATAGAGGCTCACAGGAATTCACCATTGATTTGTTCCTGCCAGATGTGATGCCTGAACTCAAATACATTGTAAATTTGATGTTTGTTTCCACTTTCCAATTATGATCAGGAATGCTCTCAGGCTTTTATTTGTGTACAAAAAGGTGCCTTGAGTGAGTGCCTCTACATTCTTGAGATGGAGAAGTGGAGCATTGAAGATGTCCGGGGATGGAGTGGGCTAGTTTAAATTCTAAGATTAAGAGATGAGTGCGGGCTATGAAGATTTTCGTGCGAGTCTATCTTGTTAGCAAGAAATGGCTCATTGACCAGATTTTTGGGGAGCTAGGATCAGTTAACTCTGTTTCATTGAGGCATCAAAGTCTTCAATGCTGCAGCTTCTGAATTTGGGGAGGCTACAGCTCTGAATTTTGCTCCTGCGCTCCTCCTCTCTGGCTTGAAATCCTCGCCGACCGCATCATCCCCAGTGTCTGTAACCTCGTCTCTGAGGTTGCCATTGCCATGGCGCCAACCCATCCCCATCTCCACATGTCACCTACCTTCTCTGGACCTTAAACTACAACAGCATCATGGTTGCCAAACCCATGGACAAATAGCCACTGGCCTACAACAACCCAAAATGCTGTGTTGACAAACAAGAAGCAAATCTCCGAACTTCAACCAGCAAGATTTCATTGGCAAATCTCCCAACTTCAACCAGCCAGATTTAACCTTTGACCCATGCAAATCTCACAAGATGGTCCAGCAAGATTTAATAAAAATCGCTGCCCCATCCAGGGAGATTTGAAAACATGTCATTTCAGTAAAATAAAAAAATAAAAAAAAATCTGGAACACATTATCATTAAATAGTTTCTATTAAAATAGTATATTTGAAAAACATTCCAAAAACCTGTATCTGAAACCTTAACCAAACGGGACAAAGATTCTAAAACTTTTCTACATTGTTCTAACTTAGATTACAGCCCTTTTTATAGTTTCATCAGCAAGAAAATATAATTCGCAAAAGATGTACACCCTAAAACCACATCTTAAATATGTAAGTTCATTCATGAGCAGTAAAAAATTGTACGGATTCCAATGAGAACCATAATATACAAATATTGTGATTGGAAAATTTGTAGTTTCCTCTCATATAGGTCTAACATTGGCCATGCACATATTCTTTACGACCTCTACATACCTACTACATACTCCTTTCTTTTCTAAAACCTACCATAGAACGTCCTTAGATATCTTATTATGATGTTTTTCTAAGCCAATTAAAAAAATTTAGAGTGCTAATCCCTCTTTAATTTTCTAATTCCTTGATTTCTAGTCTTCTTCTTAAATTACTGTTTCCTAAATTTTTGTTGTATGACCCAAAAGTTTAATTTTGCAATAGTATTAAAAATTTAAATCTCTTATTTTATCAGTAAAGAAGTAAATAGTAGCATTAAAGAGCATCAAAGTGGTGCCGCACCATGTACAAAAACAATTCACATGACTGAAAAATTAACTAGCTCTAACAGGGACTGTATGTTAACATATTAACATGATAACTCAGAAAACCAAAAATTCAAAATTTTCAATCATTTGCCCTTTTAGTTTCACCAAGGAAAATGGACTCTTCCTATCCTTCAATATATTCTTATTTATTTCCCTTCCACACATGACACAACCCAAAATTTAGGGAGAAGGATTAAGCTAACAATTTTCCAGTTTCTGTACACTTTACACCCAAGTCCCAACCAAGCCCACAGCACCCTATCCTAGAAACCCATTCAGCAATCACCCACAAGAGACCCAAGATACCGAGAGTCGCATCCCAAAACTCTTTAGTCATCATAACTAAGAAGAAGACTATTTAACACAGTTTCAGGCTTTCAGCCTAAAATACTTGTTCACCAGAAATTTTCCCCTCTTTTGAAGATTGCCTAGGGTCAAAATTTTCTCCCGGCCTGCTTCCAAAGCCAAGAAAGTTACCTCGTACTTCGCAAGGCCTCCAGGCTTCCAAACTGCCTTCCAAGGGAAGTCTGGCTGCCCATTGATCCTGCCTTTCTTTGCTGCCTCTTTATAATATGGATCTACTTTAAACCTTTCCTTTCAAAACAGCCTCCATCTAACTTCATCATTCATCCTCCCTATTTGCATCAGCCATATTCTTATACAAGAGTATAGAAATTCGAGAAAGATTCTACCTCCTAATCTTCGGGTTTCTTTTGAGAAGTCACTTTCACCACCACTTCATGATCTATCTATAATCGTGTTCATAATAATAGTAATAATAAAAAAACAAGAACAACAACCAGCTCAAGTCCCACTATGCAGGTCGGCTATATGAATCCTTTTCCACCAATTCACACAATTGAGTGTGTTTTCCTATACTAACTAACAGCTGTTAAACCCTTCCTCACTACCTCGTTCCAAGTTAATTTAGGTATATCCTTACCTCTTCTAGTACCAACTATGGGTGTACTCAGTTTTTTCCGGTTCGGGTTTACAAAACAACGAACCAAAGCATATCGGTTCCCATATTTGAAAACCGTTACCAAGCCGTAAACCGACAGTTCGGTTTAAAATAAATAACGGTTCTTCGGTCCGGCTTTCGGTTAGTAACCAAAATAAATCTTCCCAAAATATTATTACTTAGGCCCAATTTAGAATTGTTAAATGGGCATTAATTTGAGCGGGCCAAGCATGTGAATCAGTTTTCATGCATCCCAAGTGGAATGCAGATGAGGGGGAGAGGAAGTCTGACTTTATAGGTGGTGAAGGTTCCAGCAAAAGTAATGGCCAGCTGATGTGGGACGAGGGAATTAGGGGGAATGGTGAAGGGTGAACGCTAGGACTGGGTCACTGAGCAATGGCTGGGCTTTTGGGGGTGGAGGGGGAGGGGGAGGGGTGTGGTATTGTTGGCCTAACAAGGCTTAATCTCATTTTGATAATGACAAACCAAGGCATCTAATTGTGCCATTAAGTGTGTTACAAGTATTAAGATCTTAAAGCACAATGAAAATGTAAAATGGAAAGCCATGAAACATACACGACAATTATATATGGCTGTTGACATAAAGCTTATATGAAGATCAAGCTTAAAGACATGAAGACGTGAATTTTTGATTATGTAATTTCAATTAGGAATTCATGTAAGTACGCCTCATTTGAATTTTGTTACGAAGCTCTTAGGTTACTTAATTGGATCCTAGATACCTTTTAAATTCTTGGAAAATATTTTTACAAGTCCAAAAATTATTTCAAAAGGTTAAAACCCTTTTTGGAATGAAAAATATAAAGGAATATGTATTTCAGGGTTTTCAGGCACCTGAGGCAATGTGCTCAGTCAACCGAAAGCAGAGTTTGAACACTAGTCTAGCATCAGGGAGTTCAGGCGACCAAATGGCTACTGCCATTTCTAAGTTCCACACACAGTTGGTTCAGGCGACCCAACCTCAGGAATCAGTCAACCGAATGACTCTATTCGGGTGACCAAACCTTAGAGTTCAGTCAACCAAATGGCTACTGTCAATTTTGAAATTCCTTATTTAATTGGTTCAAGCAACCGAACATTCAGTTCAGTCGACCAAAGCGCTCACGATAAGTTTTGCAACTGCAAAAAATCTTTGAGATTTCCAAATATTAAGTCATTAAAACACGCACAACTATAATTCAAAAGAAGATATAAATAGATAACCCTAAACGTGTTTTAGACAAGAGATTACACAAATTATTGAACATCAATTGTGATTAGTGCTGTTCTTGCTGAAAGCCTTTATGTGTTCATATTTTCAAGCTTATTGCTTTTCAAAAATCAGAAAACCTTAGCTTAACACTTCAAGCTTCGTTGCAATCTTCTTCTAAGAGTGTATTAGAGCTTTGATTGTGTACGTATCTACTCTATTCGGAGAGTTTCTATTTGTACAACTCTACTGTTACTACTTCTTTGTATCCTAACAGTTCTGGAATTGAATCGTTGAACAAGCAAAAGGAGATTTTTGCTTGAGAGGTTTCTCCACCTATTGAAGGAGAGAGGCGACTATGCCTAGTGAAGGAGTGAGGCTACTCCGCGCCTAAGTAAAGAAGAGAGGTAACTCCACCTAAGTAAAGGAGAGAGGCAACTCTGCTTATTGAATGAGGGTTTGTAAAAGGCTTCTCCGCCTACTAAAAGAGAGAGGCTTCTCCGCCTATGTAGGCACTAATCGCTGAACCTCGTAAAAATTCGGTATCACTCTCTTCCCTAACTCTTTCATGTTTAAACAAATATTTATATTGATGTTGATCCGCTGTGAATGTTGTTAATATTGTGTAGTTAAGAATATTTATATTAATATTAATTTTCTGTGAATAGTGTTAATATTGTGTAGTTTGAACACTTGTTGAATCGTAGCAGAAACTTGTTTATATTCAAAACATACATATATTGATAATTTAATACAATTATTTGCTAAGAATACTGCGGTTATTAAGAGGTTAGAGTACCCGTGAAAATCATAATAGTTAAGATTAATTAAGCTTCTGCACATAATTTTTAAATACCCAATTCACCCCTCCCCCCTCTTGGGATCACACCTCGACTTTCAGGATTGTGTGTGTGAGAGTGAAAGTGAGGGTGTAGTGTGTGCCTTAGGCAATGGCTAGGCTTAGGGTCGCCCCCCTGCCGCCGCCGCCGGGTGGGGGGGGGGGGTGTTGTGCGAGAGTGAGAGTATGTGCCTCTCTGCATGCTTCCATGAACATGATTTCAACCAAGGTCCATCCCACATAGGTCATCTATGGGACAAAACCTCTCATCCTCATGCATAAAGGGTTCTAATCCCTCCACCTTTTCTGCCATAATTAAATATTTTTATATATTATTATAATGAATAAAATTTATTAAATAATTGGGGGTAGTAAAATTAATAAATTAAGAGTTATAAGTAGGGCAAAATTTTTAGATAAATACATAATTAGGTTTTTTTCGTTTTTCATTTTTTTTGTGTAATCAAAACCAAAAATCAGGTTTTTAGAATTGTTAAACCGAAACCAAAAAACCGAACTGACATGTTAAAAGGTTCAGTTTCGGTCTGATTTTCGGTTTTCCGGTATTTTTTGTACACCCCTAGTACCAGCAACAATAACCAGCTTGCTCCTCCTCACTAGTGCCTTACTTGGCTTGAGTTTCAAAGATTGATATTGTCATTATCATTATCATATGCATTTCAAATAATTTGTTGGCTTAAAAAGCCTCCAAATTCTAATCCTTGCACTCTCATTAAAAGCTAAATAGTATCTTATTCACTCTCTAAAGCTTGGCTCTACCCTCCCAAACACCAAAAACCTTGCAAAATAATTATTTAAGGGAAAAAAAAAAAGAAGCTAAACACAAGAGTCTCCACAGTAAATTGAAAATCATTTTTATTTGGGATATATCTTTTTCTAATAGATTATTTATTCAATTGCAATTATTTGATAGTCATAAAGAAGAAAAAAAAGCTTATATGTGGATTATGATTTATTAAATGGTAAGTAGGTTTGACTTGCAATATCTCGCACATAATTGTATGCATACACATGCATGGTTAGATTATGCAAATGCATGTTATTGGTTTTTGGAAATTCTGAAATAGAATACTGCACTTCGTGAGTGAATCTTGACACAAACTGAGAAACACTTTGTAGAAGAATTTTCTTAATTCATACGAATAATACACAAAACGTTAGCTATATACATCAACCCTAGCAGTAGAGAAAGGAAAATTAACTAGTTTATATCAGATCCCATGATTTATGGGATATTCTAAAAAAATAGGAAACTAACCAAATCAGCATAATTATAGGAATACAGGCTGTTACAAAATTTCCTTAAATAGCTAACTATACACGTATAGAATACAAGTCATTAAACACATTTTCCCACACTCCCCCTCAAGCTGACGAATAGGTATTTTCCATTCCCAACTTGGATACAATACTCTGAAACACTGAATTACTTAACCCCTTGGTAAGTGCATCAGCAAGTTGGCCATGTGTAGACACATAAGGTGTACAAATCAATCCACTCTCCAACTTTTCTTCGATGAAGTGTCTAACAATTTCAATGTGCTTTGTTCAATCATGCTATACCAGATTATGAGCTATGTTGATTGCGGACTTATTATCACAATAGTCTCATCATACTATCCCACTTAATCTTCATGTCTTCTAAGATAATCTTCAACCAAAGTAGTTCACATACACCCTAAGCCATTGCTCATAATTCTGCCTCCGCACTAGACCGAGCCACCACATTTTGTTTCTTACTCCTCCACATCACAAGATTTCCACTAAGAAAGGTGCAATATCCAGAGGTCGATCTCCTGTCCACAATCGACCCAGCATAATTGACATTCGTGTATACCTCAAGAACCAAGCTTCCGTTCCTTTTAAACAAAATACCTTTTCCTAGTGTCCCTTTGAGGTATTGTAATACTCGGTGAGCTGCCTGCAGATGAACTTCTTTCAGGCTATGCATACATTGACTAATCACACTCACTGCACAAGCTATATCCGGTCGTTTGTAAGACAAATAAATGAGTCTTCCTACCAGGTGTTGGTACATTTCTCTATCTACTACAGCATCCTCCTCTTTTTTTCCAAGTCTAAGGTTAGGATCTATTGGAGTACTTGCTGGATTGCACACTATCTTGCCGGTTTCTTTGAGGAGATCCGTAACATACTTCTACTGAGATATAAAAATGTTGTGTCTAAAGTGAGCCACCTCGATCCCAAGAAAATATTTCAGCCTCCCTAACGCCTTGATCTCAAACTCCTTAGCCAAACACTGACTCAAAATCGGTCGCTCGTTATCATCATCCCCTGTCACTATTATATCATCAACATATATCAAGAGGGCTATGACTCCCTCTGAAGGTGAGTGTTTAACGAACAATGTATGATCCCCTTGGCTTTGTCTATATCCCATGGCCATCATAATTCTTACAAACCTTCCAAACCATGCCCGTGGCAATTGTTTAAGACCGTACAAAGCTTTCTTTAACTTGCACACAGTATAAGCAGCCATATTATTCCCATAACCTAGCGGGACTTCCATATAAATTTCTTAGTCTAGCTCTCCATGCAAAAATGCATTCTTGACATCAAATTGCTGCAAGTCCCAACCATAATTAGCTGCAAGAGACAACAAGATTCTAACAGTGTTCATTTTCGCAACTGGAGCAAAATTCTCTAGGTAGTCAATTCCATAGGTTTGAGTATAACCCTTGGCCACTAACCTTGCCTTGTATCTCTCTATTGATCCATCTACTCTATACTTCACAGTGTAAACCCATTTACACCCCACGAGTATCTTTCCTGCCGGCAATTTCACCAACTCCCAGGTTTTGTTTTTTTCCAATGAATCCATCTCCACATTCATAACTTGTTTCCATTTCTCATTGGATAAGGCCTCAAATAAGGTGGTAGGGATGACAATGGTGTTTAAGCTAACAAGGAAAGATCTATAGGATGGTCAAAAAATTTTGAAGGACGAGAAATGTGAGAGAGGATATAAAGTTTGTTTTGTGCACTCTCTAGTTCCTTTTCTAACAGCAATGGGAAGATCTTGGTCATTAACCTGAGGTTCGGTTCAACTCGCAATGAAGGGTAGTTAGAAATTGTTACCTCATTCTTAGGATCCGAGTTGGTGTCTCAGACTGGCACAGATTCAGGGGCAGCCACCTTCCTCCTTGAAAACACTTTGCCAAATCTCACATTCTCAATAGCAGAATCAATTTTTTTTTGGGGAATTTCGGGCACAGATTTGGACATATGATTTGGCACAGGATTTGGCAGAGTCTCAGACACGAACTCAAACACAGGATTTGGCACAAGGGAACAAGAAACTGGTTTAGATACGGGAATTGACAGCAAATCAAGTAAAACATCACTATCCTCCCTATCCTTATCTTCCATTGTTGAACTCTCACCCTTAAGATAAGGAGTGGTGAAATAGGACTCTTGTTCATTGAAAGTAACATTTGCTGAGACATAGATCTTCCTAGATGGAGGATGATAACATTTATACCCCTTCTGAGTCGAAGAATAACCCACAAAGACGCATTTTAACGCCCTCGGATCTAGCTTTCCCCTACTTTGACTATGAATATGAACAAATGACACGCACCCGTATATCCTAGGGACAAGATTATTTGTAGTGTGTAGGTAAGGATAGAATGTTGAGAGCATTTCCATTGAACTTTTGAATCCCAAGACTCTGGAAGGCAAACAATTTATAAGATGAGCAGTTGTAAGAAATGCTTCCCCCCAAAAGGATTTAGGTGCATTTTTCTGGAACATGAAAGCTTGGGTTGACTCAAGAAGGTGACCATTTTTCCTATATGCTACGCCATTTTGCTGTGGGGTATTGACACAAGATGACTCGTTTACTATCCCTTCCTTTTGAAAGTATGGAGTTAGGACTTGATTGAAATAATCCCTAGCATTATCCAATCTAAACCTTTTGATATCGACCCCAAATTTATTTTTAACCATAGAACAAAAATTTGGGAGAACAGTACTGATATCGGATTTATGTTTGAGCGAGAAAAGCCAAGTAACACGAGTACAATCATCAATGAATGACACAAACCATCGTGCCCTAGAAACATTAGGAACATTAGAAGGACCCCAAATATCACTATAAATGAGATAAAAAGGAATAGAACTTCTTTTATTACTAACTGGAAAAGATACACGTTTGTGTTAAGCAAGTTCACACACTTCACAATGAAAATTCTCAACATTCAAACCTTTAAATAAAGAAGTAAACAGAATTTTAATGACTCTAAATGATGGATGTCCAAGTCAGTGATGGTGAAGCCAAACTTTCTCTTTATTGGACGAAAAATGCTCAAAAACAAAAGAGTGAGATAATTTGCCGTTGGTAATGCTTGACTGACTCAGTGCTTCGAGGTAGTAGAGTCCATCCCGTTTTCTAGCATGTCCAATCATCCTCCCCAAATCCTCGTCTTGAAATACACAATAACGATGAGAAAAACCACATTGCAACGTAAATCTTGAGTGAGTTTTTGAATAGAGACAAGGTTTGTAGATAATCTAGGAACGTGGAGAACATTTTGACATCTCCTACACCTGCTATAGTAGTCAAGGAACCATCGGTTGTGGCTATTTTCCTACTGCTCAGGCATGGCAAATATGTGAAAAAACCATTCAGTGAGTGGGCCATATGGTCGGTAGCTCCTGAGTCCATGGTCCATGACCCAGGAGTTAGCAACGGTTTCACTCAAGACATTTAATCCAATAGAGGTAGGAAACTCGCCTGAATATGCCAATAAGCAAGTACTTGAAGGTTTGTCAAGATTGCCAATAAGAGATCTCACCCTCTCGACCTCTTCTTGGTTGAGACCGCCTAACTCCTGCGGTGCTGCTTCATTTTGTTGTACCGCCGCAACATGAGCCTGACCATTGTTCCTTGGCTGCTCACCTTTCTGTCCCCACTCTTGGCTTGGAGGTTTTCCATGAAGTTTCCAACATTGTTCATGAGTATGTCGTGCCTTCTTACAATAAGTGCACCACAAGTTGTTCTTGTAATCACGGTTATAGGCTTTTGGCTGACTAGGTCTCCCATTTTCAAAAATTGATGCTCGTTCCACATTTGTGACTGAATTATTGCCACCACTAGCCACCATAGCCGAGCTGTCCGTGTTCTGTGGTTCAAGCATTAGACCTCTTCTACACTCCTCGCCTCAAATCAGTGCCACCACCTCATTAAAACACGGAACTTCCTGCTTGCCAAGAATTTGAATCCTCACTTGATCAAATTTTGGATTAAGTCCAACAAGAAAATCATAGACTCTATCTTGCTCGATGAAATACTTTAGAACAGTGGCATCTTCAGGACACTTAGTCTTTATTTCTCTATAATGATCAAGTTCTTGCCACAAAGATTTCAATTGGTTGGCATATTCAATAACAAATTTACTCCCTTGTTTTGCTGCAACCGTCTTCACCTTCACCTCATATACTTGAGCCACATCTCTAGCTTTTGAGTATGTCTGTTGAATCACATCCCAAATATCCTTGGCAGTAGCCGAGAACATACATGTGTCACTAATCTCAAGAATCATAGAATTCCACAGCCACGCCATAATCATGGAATCTTCTTTATCCCATGCTTCAAAATGAGGATCTCCTGGTTTCGGCCCCATATTCATGAGATGCCTGATCTTTCCCTTTCCCTTCAGCATGGCGCGGACAAGTTGAGACCATTTGAGGTAGTTTTTTTCGTTCAGCCTATATGCTGCCTGGATATTTTGCACGGACAATAATCTCTGGGTGATTAAGGCCGATCACTCGAAACGGAAACCACCAGCAATGAAGGCTGGCAAAGGTAGAAATAAGAACGGACACTGCTCTTAGAAATTTCAGCAATGAAGGCTGAACAGAAAAAGTGCAAAAATACTCTGTTTTTGAACTAAAAAACAGGGTAAAACAGGGTACAAAGAAGCAGCAGTATGGTCTCGGTAATGAAGGCCTGTGTTAAGTGGTTTTTAATCCCAGAAAAGAGCTTTAGGCTCTGATACCATGACACAAACTGAGAAACACTTCGTGGAAGAATTTTCTTCATTCATACGAATAATACACAAAACGTTAGCTATAAACATCAACCCTAGCAGCAAAAAAAGGAAAATTAACTAGGTTATATCAGATCCCATGATTTATGGGATATTCTAACAGAATAGGAAACTAACCTAATCAGCCTAATTCTAGGAATACAGGCTGTTACAAAATTTCCTAAAATAGCTAACTATACACGTATAGAATACAAGTCATTAAACACGTTTTCCCACAAATCTAAGTCTTTAATTATATAAAATTGCATTTGAATTTTAAGTTCAAAGCAAATGTGAAACATCTAAAATGTTAAAGAGATATTATTACAATTTTGGTAACTAATAATTAATCATGTCGTTTTAACACAGATAGTTCAATTTTTTACTTGAAATGGTCCCAAAATTAATAAATCTCTTTGTTGCTTAGGTTTGAATTTGATATAAGAGCCCATCAATAGCATGGAATATTGCTTTTCATATAACATGACTGGTCTTATAGCTGTCCCATAAACTTTCCTTTTTAAGTTAAATGTATTTGATGATCGAGTAGCATCCAGGTCACTTTTCAATTCAAGCCAACTTGCTTTAACTCTATGCATCATGTATTCTTCAATTCCCACCTCTACTTGCTTCAACAATCCAAGGTAACAGAATGTGATGCTCGTATGTGTTTCTTAACAAAAAAGTTCAACTTTTCCTGCATTTTCCTTTCTATAAATTACAAAAAGTGCAGCTGATAATTGATATATACTTACTTTTTTATGTATCTTGAAACCCTTAGATTCTAAAGCTTTTCTCCATTGTTCTAACCTAGATTACATGCCTTCAATAATTTGGTCCAAAACCTGTAGGAGGTCTAGGAACTAGTAGTTTGATTTCTAAAAACAATTCTTTAGTAGGCAAATTGTTATGGAGATTCCCCTTAGTATGGTTCCTTATGGCACAAAGTATAAAGAATAAGTATGATACTCATAGGAATGAATGGATACCAAGGGAGTGGAATTCGTTCTCATGCATGCCCTTGGAAAGTTGTCTCTTACGTTTTTGGTTTTTTCTTTCCACTCATTTGTTTTTTCTATTGACGTTGGAAATAGGGTTCGCTTTGGGAAGATATTTGGGTGGGTGAGACTTCGTTGGAATACTTTGTGCCCCAATTGCATAGACTTTCATCTGTGCATGATGCTCCTATTTCTAAATTCCATTCTTCTAAGAGGGGTCTTTTGTCTTGGGACTTCCATTCTTAAAGGAGTCTCAATGAGAAATAGATAGACGAGCTCACTTACCAGTTAAGCGTTCTAAATTCATCAATTCCCAAAACCAGGGAGGATAGTAGCCTTTGGATTGGGGACTCTTCAAGTTCATTCTCTTTAGAGTCTTTTTTTGGTTCATCTAACCAAACCTATTATTCCTAGTCCTTTTCATCTAATTATAGTAGTGAGGAAGGCAGCTGTTCCTTTTAAAATTCAAGCTTTCATATGGACATTGGGTCTCAATAGGGTTAATATATTTACTTGCTTCAGATTAGGAGGCCTTATAATGCTCCCTGACATCTGCTTGATGTGTGGCAAAGAAAGGGAGACTAATTGTCATTTATTCCTACATTGTGAGGTCGCAAGAGCACACTCTAGAATAATTTGCTTTCCAGTGATGATGAGGACTGGGAGGCTTTGAAGATCACTTATGATTTCATATTGGTATAGTTTTGGGGCTTTGGAAGGAAGAGAAAAAAAAAAAAGTACTTGGTTTTGAAGGATTTTTTAGAAGAAGAATAACCATTCTTATTGACTTTCAAGAGACATGATTACAAGATAAAGAATAGAGGAAGACCACCAAATTAGGAAGGCCACAAAATCAACAAATCAAATCAGCAGATCTCTAGGCTAGAAAACAGGAAACTAAAACTACTAGAATATGAAATAGTAATTTCAATTTTTATTCAAAAAAATAGAATTTCCTAATTTATTCCCTAGATATTCGACACCCCCCCCCCCCCTCTCTCAAGTTGGAGCGTAGATAACTATCATGCCCAACTTGCTTACAAAGAGCTCAAAACTAGGTCTGAAAAATCATTTGGTGAAGATATCAACTATTTGTTGAGTAGTAGGAACAAAAGGCATGCAAACAGTTCTACCATCAATCTTCTCTTTTATGAAGTGTCTGTCAATCTCTACATGCTTCGTGTGATCATGTTGTACTGGATTTTGAGCAATACTTATGGCAGCTTTGTTGTCACAATACAACTTTGTTGGCATGTTCACCATCATCCACAACTCTTCAAGAATTCTCTTCAGCCATAGCATCTCACAAACTCCGTAGCCATAACCCTATATTCTGCCTCGGCACTACTCCTTGCAACCACATTTTGTTTCTTGCTTCGCCATGTGACCATATTTCCTTAGACATAAGTACAATATCCTAACATGGATCTCTTGTCAATAACAGAGCCTGCCCAATCTGCATCAGTGTGTGTCTGTATGTTCTACCATGTGGTCTTCTGGAAGAGTAAACCCTAGTCTGGTGTACTTTTTCAAGTATCTGAGAATCCGATAAACTGCTTCAAGATGTTTCTCGTAGGGTGAATGCATACATTGGCTTACCAAACTCACAGCAAAAGCAATATTGAGTCATGTATGTGATAAGTAAATTAACTTTCACACCAACTTTTGATACCGAGTTGTATTCACTAGATCACCTTCCATGTCATCTCCAAGTTTCTGATTGGGATCTATTGGAGTGTTTGCTAGCCTACAACCGCTCATCCCAGTTTCCTTAAAGAGGTCAAGGACATACTTCTGTTGGGAGACAACAATCCCTTTCTTCGACCAACAAACTCCATTCCAAGGAAATAACTCAAAGATCCTATGCCCTTGATCTCAAATGTTGATGAGAGGGAAGTCTTCAATCGGTTCATCTCAAGTACATCATCTCCAGTGAGAATTATATCGTCCACATACACAATTAGTATCGCTATCTTCCCATCCTGTGAATGTCTTATAAACATCGTATGATCACCTTGCCCTTGAGTATAACCCTAACTTTTAACAAACTGAGTGAATTTCTCAAACCAAGCTCTTGGTGACTATTTTAACTCATATAAGGACTTCTTCAGTTTACACATCTTTGTGCCAAACTTTTCACCAAATCCTGGAGGTGCATCCATGTACACTTCTTCCTCCAGGTCTCCATTAAGAAATGCATTTTTTACGTCCAACTATTGCAAAGGCCAGTCATGATTAGCTGCAAGTGACAAAAGAACTCTTACAAAGTTTAGCTTTGCAACTGGGGCGAATGTCTCCAAGTAGTCAATGCCATAGTTGTGAGTGAATCCCTTGGCGACCAGTCAAGCTTTATACCGTTCTAGATACCATCAGATTTATACTTGACTGTAAACAACAATTTGCACCCTACAGTTGTCTTTCCTCTTGGTAGATCAACTAACTCCCACATGCCATTTTTTTCAAGAGCTTTCATCTCCTCGAAGACGGCCTCCTTCCACTCAAGAACTTTCGGAGCATCTTGCACAGTATTAGGAATCTCCATACAAGACAATTGTGAGGTAAAAGCACAAAAAGCAGGCGAGAGATTTTCATATGACACATAATTGGACAATGAATATTGGGTGCAAGACCTCACACTCTTCCGAACAGCAATGGGAAGTTCAGAATCATCGAACTAAAGATTGGAACCAGACTCAGGTTCAAAACTAGAGGGCTCAGAACTTGAAGATGAAATGGACTGAGCATGAGGTAAAGGCTCAATGAGGACATTACCTAGAAGGTTTACGGATTCTGAACAGTGTAAAGGATTGGAAGACCCTTTCTTTCGAGTTGTCCTCTGTCACGAGTAGACAATGTCACATGGTACAAACGCTGCGGTGTTTTTTTTTCTGTTTCTCCTTTGTTATTCACTATAGGATCATGAACATCATGAGATGGCACTGTAGGAAGACATGCCTTTTTAGTATCTAAAAAACTCAACTCACTTTCTTCTGGGTATAATAAAGCTTGGATTATCAGGTTGAATAATCAAAGTTGGAGAAGGATCATTTTGCGAGTCTTTAGTTTGGAAAAAGTCATGAAACACTGTCTTTAGTTTGGAAAAAGTCATGAAACACAACCAACTCTTTGTTTTGGTCCCCCCCCCCCCCCCCCGCCCCTTTTCTTAAAGATGAGGCGAAAAATAGGGATGTAATTCAAAGAATGTAACATCCATGGTAACAAACATTTCTTTTGGAAATGGATGCAAAACATTTATACCCCTTTTGAGTGGGAGCATAACCAACAAACACACCTTTTGTCACTCGGGGTTCAAGTTTTCCTCGATTATGACTACAAATATTAACAAAAGCAGTACAACCAAATATCTTTAGTGGTAAAGAAGAAGAAAGCTGATTTGTTGGATAAAACTTATGAAAAACATCAAAAGGTGTTTCAAAGCTTAAAACCTTATTAGGCATTCTATTTATGAGATATACAGCAGTAAGAACTGTGATGCCCCGATTTTCATACCATTTTTTTTTCATCTCCAGTAAATAATAAATATTAATCCAACACTTGGCACGACACAACTCTAATACCATATCAACACAACCCAACCCGAAGTGGATACCAGGTAAACAGTCATACAAACAGCCATTTAAAATATTTATAAACCATTTAAAATACAAATAACCAGAATTCTAACCATCCATATATATATATATATATATATATATATACACACACACATATCCAACACATCCCCAAAAATCAACCAAAAACTCTAGGGGAAACATACATCCCTAGCTCAAAACACTCACCTTGTCTATCAGGGTACCATCTCCTCTCTATCCCGAAGTTCTATCTCTTGGTCTGTCACGGTTCCCTAAAATATTTAGATATTTGGGTGAGACACATCTCAGTAAGACGGAATAAATTATTTAAAGTGTGTGGTAGTATGAGTTACGTTATATCATAATATACCCATTTCAATGTTAATTCCATTTGATAAAAATATACCAATTATACTCATAATCATATAAATATAAAACATAAGCTTTTATAAGCTTTAATACCATTTTTCAAACTCATTCACATGCAACCCATATTAATCAGCAAAAGTACCTGAGGATAGGGGAGATTACACGCCCATACATGTAGCTCCCCTCTGCTCTGATATCGTTTGTAACCTTACTCGAATAATTCGGGTGAGACTGCAACTGATACTTATCAGGGCACTCACCTTACTCAGTAAGCCCTCAGGTGGAGAGTTTTACTTCGCCCTGATTATTTATGTTATTAAATTCACATTCTTTCATTTCTCATTTCCATTTCACATCTAGCTCATGAGTGTCCTCAGTAACCAATCCATGTGTCGTCTATAACTCATGGCTGCCCTGAGGATATTCTCCATGCCATGCTTCCCCTCATGGTCAAGGTTGTGCGGCCCAAAGGTTGGATCTAAACCGCGGTTGGCCTACCCGGTTAGATCAATATAAGAACTCTACCTGTCCGTCTATAATACGATTGGCCTGCCTATCCCTAGTCTAGACCCAGGGGGCAAAACTACCCTTCTCACTGGTTCAATCGACTGTCATACCACACTCTCCACAAGACCGTGTGGCTACACTAACACCTCACTAGCAACGGTACCGTGCACTTTATCAACAACCGTCCATCATGGTTCTCATTTCCACATTTCGTTATTCACATTTCAGTATTCTCATTGCAGTATTCACATTGCAATATTCACATTCCAATATTCACATTTCAACATTCACATTGCAGTATTCACATTGCAATATTCACCTTTTTATATTCACATTTCAGTATTCACAATTCAACATTCACATTGCAGTATTCACATTGCAATATTCACATTTTCATATTCACTTTCAATATTCATATCTCATCTCATAATAAATAGTATATATCACATTTCAATATTCTCATCATTTTCTGTTTCTTTCTCATCTTTTCAATACACATTTCATTCTCATAATGGTATATATATCTCATTTCGCGAATTTCCACATTTCTCAATAAAACATATCATCATTTCATATTTCCCCATTTATCATAGAAAACATTTCTATATTCATATTTCATATTCCATCACTTCCCAGTAAAATACATGTTGATAAAACATAATTCATCATTTCATATATTCAAATCACAAAACATCACAATTCAGTATTACTTATATGCCACACA